>NW_009715425.1:0-34106 GCF_000703405.1 Apaloderma vittatum | reverse complement strand
AGGAAGAAGTTCTTCAGTAGGAGGGCGGCAAGAGTTTGGAATGAATTGCCCAGAGATGTTGTGGCTGCCCCATCCCTGGAGGTGTTCAAGGCCAAGTTGGACGGAGCCTTGAGTAGCCTGATCTAGCTGAGAGGTGTCCCTGCCCGTGACAGGGAGGTTAGATTAGATGATCTCTAAGGTCCCTTCCAGCCTAGGCCATTCTGTGATTCTATGATTCTCTTGCTAAAATGTTTTCCTTGTGCTATCAGTTTCACCTTGGGGTCTTTAAAGGTTTCCCCTTGATTTGTCCGGTACAAAAAAGGTCCATCCAATTTTGCGTATGTTGCACAATCAAAAGAGTCAGGCTCTACACCCGGAAGAATTTAAGTTAAAATAGTTGTCAACTTGTTGTAGCTTTATATTATAAATCTAATCAGCCAGATCTATGACGGACAGCTAGCTAGCTTTGGCTTCTGTCTGCCCCCTTAACAGCTGTGAGATTTTTCCTATGAGACTAAACACTGCAGGAAAAAACAGGGTATTTTCATGTGGCTTAGCAAGGCTGTCAACCTGATCGTTTCTTTCCAAAACCATGGTTCTCCTGAAATATGGGTGAAACATGACTTGGTTTTAATAGCAAAATACAATCGTGTAATCCAGTTTTGGCTTGGAGAAAGAGCAAATATAATGCTACGGAGTGCAAATTAAGTATTGCTTGACAGTACTGTGTTGATGCTATTTAATTTGCAGGGTGTGCGTAGATTGTAGTCAGGAGTCTTTCATCTCCTCTTAATGGTGCATAAAAACTGCAGAGTAAGGGAAGACTCCTTTCTCTGCATTCTCATTTGCTATTTGTCTTGATCTTGAATTGCTGTTTGTTAAAAGCTTAAAGTAGTGGAAAATGGAAGAGGATTTTAAAAGGCATGGGGGTTGAGGAAGGACTAGCTGCCTCGTGTCTGCAGTGGAGATAGGTAAAGCTGCAGGGTCTGGAAGAACGACTGCTCCAAGCAGCATTCTTCTATAGTGTGTAGATATATAAATAACATAGAAATAATATATGTATTACTCTGCTTATCCAACAGACGACTTTTCCCTTTTTTATTCTGTGTTGGTTTCAAGGTGTTAGGTTCAGTGAGGACAACTGGCAAAATCATTATTTGAAATTTGTTTGTTTTTTATTTTACACCAATATCCAGAAAGCAGATGAATGCATTTACAAAAGAAGTGGCCTGTTAGAGGAACATCACAGACTGATTTTCTCAGCTAAGTTTTCCATGTGGAATGTTTATTACACAGAATAGTATTAATAGAAGTTCAATATTTCTTGGCTGAAGGAACACATAGAAAACTAAAAGGAAGTTAAAAATTAAAATGTCAGTTCTTCAAGGGAAAAGAACAGTTTAATCTGAAGCTGAAACTTTTCTAGAAATTAGAGCAAAGCTGTTTGTAAATATGCAGTATAAAGTATCCAGGTTCTACGGAGCCTATTCCTTAATCTATGGGACTTGCATTGCTTATTTTGGGGAATGAAGAGTAGTGCCAGTCTAATACGTCTACTCTTTTAGTGACTTGCATTTTTTCCATCTGTACATATTGACAAAAAATAAGCCCAACCCATAAGCAAATGCTGCTCTTACATTTCAATTGCCTCAAGATATGGCAGTCCTTGAACTCTGTTTAGGGCAGACTCATCAGCCTAGTTTACTATTTTAAACACAATCTACCTGGGATATCACAGATGGCAGGTTTTTTCTGTTTCTCCATGTTATTCCATGAATAAATCTTGCCTTTTTAAGGGTCTGATTTTCTTTACAGCTTTATAAAACTAGGTGCCTAATTTCATTAATGTTGCAGGTGAAGGTAAGGCATTGAATAGTCTAAAAATATGACCTTTATTCTGTGTCCTTAGTTATATTCATCTTGAAACCAACTAAAGATACAAGAAATACTAGGGCCAGAGGCTTATAGAAACTTCTGGAATAATGGCAAATTTGCAATGTATGGATTTTGCCATTATATAGTCAGCTGACAAGATTCCAAAACCCGCTGCCAAGGTAGTGTTGAAGCGTACCCCGTTCTACACTTCTTGCGAACAATTTTTATGACTTGTTTTTAGCTGAGACACGATCTTTGCATACATTGCCTTAGCTTGGCCTTCATGCTGATCTTCGTAGTGTCAAGAAAGCCATGTTCTTCATGTGACAGTTCAGTCCAATTTAAGTGAAAAATATAAGACTGCTTAATATTTGCAATGATAAATTATGCTTTTCACTCTTAACATAGAATCATAGAATCTTTTTGGTTGGAAAAGACCCTTAAGTTTGAGCCCAACCATTAGCCGGGTGATTCATGACTATGATACATGATACTATGAATATGACACAAGTATAACCAACGAAGCAAATTCCTAAAGCCCAAGCTTCTTGTTGACAGCATGCCTGGAAAATACAATGTTTTGCCTTGTTTTTATAATCTTTCCAAAGGCAGTTGTTTCTGGCCGTGAGAACTCCGGCAGTGGGCAAGACTCGTGTGACTTCATCACGTGGTTTCTGTTCACGTACCAGTCTTGTAGCAAAGTACGCCCCTTCAGGTTGTCCATTTAGCCAGGGATTTTTTAGTTTGTATGTTTTTGTTGAGTGCACAGCAGAAGAGGGTCTAAATTGGAACCTTTAGGCCTTACGGCAGGAGCAGCGAAGGTTATCTGTTGCCATTTGACAGTTTTATCAGTCATTTCGTTGCTGCTTGCTTGATGGTAAAAGTAAAAGGCCCTTTTTAGAATAGCTGCCAGGAGAGCCTGGGACATTAGGCAAACCTAGATACATTATAACAGAGGAAAAAAAAAAAGAGAGAAACAGTGTTGTAGATGTGGGAAAATGATCTTCCTCTCCTTAAAGTTTTAGAGTAATTGTGTCAAACTGAAAAATGTAGTAAACTCAAAGCTATGGCTTCTTTAAGGCTTTGTGCTATAATGATTCCTTAAAAGAAGAAAACAACAGGTATTTCACTATGAATTGATTTAGGGTTATCTCTAAATTCATACTGTAGACATTTTCTGTTTTTCTGAATATGTGTGTTTTGTGTAATAAGATTTTTTTTAAAAAAAATGATAATGTAGTTGCAAGAACTTTGAATTTACTAAAATACTAGAATACAGAGCTAAAGGATTTCACAAAACATTTACATTACAAACTTTTCCTCATTTAAATGTAGAGAACAAATGCTTTTCTCATGCCTTCTGTTTGCCTTTTCAGAAAGTAACTAAATTTCTCACTGGGAAGAACATCTGAGAGGCCGATTAGGGAGGCATGGTCAGCTTTTTTGGTTGTTTGCTTTTCTAATACAAATGCAGAATAACAAATGTGAACCATAAAGCATATGGTAATACACAGCTCCAAAAGCCTTTGTATGGTCACCGATCCCAGTTTGTAAGCAGAAAAATAAGCTGCTCTTAATACATAGATTTAAAAACAGAAAATAGATTGATGACATTATGGAGTTAGCTTGAAATATCATGGTTTAACTTTTGCAGGAATAAAAAAGCTTGACTATGTTTAGGTCTCACAGCAAGGAGAAGTGGCCTAAGGTTTTTGAAACGTTCTTGCACAGTTTTATTTCTGTGTTCAAAAGCAATTCATGTGAAAGCGTGCCTGCACAGTTGACATGGGGATGAGGAGAGAACAGCTTGGTGATCAAGGGAGTAATATAAATGTTTTTCAACCACACCTGATGCAAGGTGATCCAGATTCCCAATCAATAAAGACTTCTTCACTTGCATGGAACTTGTGCTCACCAGAGGCTTGGATGCAGTGCCAGCTGTCAGTGTTACTGTTCAGAAAATTCATGGTGGAACCCAATCTGATCACTGGCCTGGGGGCAGGGAAGGGCATAATTTTTTTAAATTTTTTTTTATTTTTTGCAAGGATGTGCATCAGTTGCAAAAAAACCTCTTAAGACCTGTTGCCTGAAGTTAGTCTTCAGATTTTTTTTAACAGAGCTAGCGTTTCAAATAGATGGTTAGAAACTTACTAATGACCACAAAGTTGCTTTGAAGGATGACAGCCAGGATCTAATGATGTCAGAGCAAACAAGTTTATCCAAAAGTGATGCTCTTAAAAACCTGTTTTTCAGGCTGCTGTATTTTTTTTTAAACTGTTCTTTGGTTATTGTACTGTAATACAGTTGTTTGTACTTTGAATGAGATTGAGGTTGGTTGCAACAGACTTTCTTTAAACAGGTGTAGTCAAAATAGTTTTATGTGTTCAGGCTTTTTAAAATGATTGGATGTTTTTGGACACCCTTCCACAGGAGGTATTACACCATCTATTAGAAGGCAGCAAGGAGGGAAGGGGAGTTAAAAACGTGATATGAAGGATTTCAAGGTAGAAATATGGAGATATTTATATGCTATTGTTCCATGATAGCTATTGACATGTGTTTTGTATGTGTTCTAAGCTAGTAAAACGTAGTAGTTTCTCAGTTACTAACATAAAATCCTGCCACTCCTCTTACTCTACATGTCTCTTCAAGTTCACCTTGGGAAAAATAAATGATCCTGGGTATCGTACTTGTACGGAATGCATTATTGCCACTCATGATCTAAAATAATTATGCAATATTCTGTCATAGACATGAGATTTGGGTGATCCTGAAAGTCTCTTTCTCTTGTTTTTTTCAGCCCCAAAATATTCTACTAACCAGTAAGTCACCTCTGGGGGACATTAAGATAGTAGATTTTGGCCTTTCCAGAATAATGAAGAGCAGTGAGGAACTAAGAGAAATTATGGGAACTCCAGAATATGTAGGTAAGTTGTTGCTGTAAGTCCAGGCTTTTGAGGAGTCCAAAGAGAAGCTGTGCTTGTGTGGGGAATGCCAGACCGGCTGCGTCCTTACTGTGCTAAAAGATTGGGCCTTTACCTGGGCGTGTGCTGCTGTAAAAGGCAGAACTGGCAAAGCCTTGCCAGTCTCATGAGTGGTGGTTGTGTGCTTGTGTTAAAGATGAGTACGTCCTTTAGATGATTCTTACGAGCAGTGATAAAGAGTATTACTTGAATTAAAAGTTCCAAATTACTTATTCAGTCGCTGAATATATTTTAGCCTGTAGAGGTTTTTATCCATTTTATTATTTTTTTATTAAAATTTTTAAAGAAGAAAACCTGCACCAAATCATTCTAGGCCTTGAAAGTGTACTTGCAAATATCTTTAAGTTGTATGGTATATCTTTATGGGTATGGGTTTCACTGCTGGAATATGCAATATTGGATATTTATGATTGTTTTTTTCCATGAGAAATCTGTATTCAGCTTTCTTAACTGGGAAGGAGAATGGCCTGACTTCTGAAGAGGGCAATACAGGGAAAACTATTTGTGTATTTTTTTACTTAAAACCAACGGATGATAGTAATCACTTAACTTGAATAGAATTTCAAAAGACTGTTATGCTTCAAATGGCTGTCTTAAATTTTACCACATGCTCGTTATTGCACTCTATAACTACAATGTAATGTCTGCATATGATAAAAAAAAGAATTGTTTGTTTTTTCCTGAATAGCTCCTGAAATTCTGAGTTATGACCCAATCAGTACAGCAACTGACATGTGGTAAGTTGAACAAATTAATGGTCATCATTAGTTTGTTTATTGAAAAGTGGTTTTTTTAAAAAACAAACAAGCAAACAAAATCCTTAAACCTCTGCTTTTCTGTCTTTTAATTTAGGAGCATCGGAGTACTGGCATATGTTATGCTCACAGGGATATCACCTTTCTTAGGGGATGATAAACAGGAAACATTCTTAAATATATCTCAGATGAACATAAGTTACTCTGGAGAAGACTTTGACCTCATATCAGAGTCTGCTGTGGATTTCATCAAAACTCTGCTGGTTAAGAAACCTGAGTAAGTAAAATACATGATTGTATGTGCTGATGTGTCGGATTGGATAAATTTTAAATGTAGCAAGTGCTGGCATTTTGATTTTTAAATTATTAAGGGAACTTAAGGGTTCTTATTTCATCATGCTATTACTTTCCATGTATATTGAAAGATAATTCCTCCATTTCCATCTGAACTTGCATATTGTGAATGTATCCAAGTGTTAGTAATTAAAACTCAAATTTATTTGAGAAAACCGTGTATGACTTGTACCATGTGGTACCGTACACTGACTTAGCTTGCAAGTACTTTGCTAATGTCTTTTAAATGAACTATGCTTTTGAGCCTTTCAATTTGATGAGCTGGTACCTCAGGAAAGAGGACTTTATGCTTTTTCTGGTCTGTTAGTGTGCTTTTCTCAGTGGGCAGCAGAAATTCCAGGTCTCCAAAGAGATGCGGTATTTTCTGTGGATGTTCACCATCCTTCCATGGGACCTGTCAACTGTTCAAATTGCCTACTGCTTGTCTATGGGAATACTTCAAGAATGTAAGGATCAGATAACTTTCCTGTATAAGAAAAAATAAAAACTGTATAAAATTGGAAAGTTGCTTGAGAGCATGGGAGCATAAACTGATATTTCAGGATCTATGAACTCCTTTAAATGTTAGCAGTTCATCTCCTTGGGCTGCTGTTGGTCTCGCTATTTTTGGCTGAAAATAGCTATCAGCACTTCTTTTTTCCTAAGTTCTACCAGTCTGCCCTACCCTTGGAATAATTTATATGTAGCTCATCTGCAGGGTACTGGATTTCAAATTCCTTTCCTTCCCCTACAGGGACCGGGCAACTGCTGAAGAGTGTCTTCAACATCCATGGTTAGAACAAAGCGATAATCCTGCTGGCGGGGCCTGGAATAAGAGCACAGGAGAGGAGATCAGTGATGTCACCGTCCAGAAAGATGCCGATTCTGCCTCTGAAAAATCAGTAGACGCTGAGAAGACTGAAGAGGAAGAATCTATCGTGACGGAAGAACTAATTGTAGTGGCTTCCTATACGCTGGGACAATGTAGGCAGTCAGAAAAAGAAAAAGTAACTGAGCAGAAAGCCATTTCCAAACGATTTAAATTTGAGGAGCCATTACTGCAAGAAATACCCGGAGAATTCATTTACTGAACTGTGTGGAGCTTCATAGCTATAACTGGAAGGCAGTGTTTTCTACTAAACAAAAATATCCTAGCCAAGTGAATTTCTGATATGCAATAAATGTTCTAGATAAAATGTTGTTAAATGACATCCAAGGAAAATGTGCCAAGCTTTTAATTTCATGGAACGGATAAACAAAATTTCAAGTGACTGACAGGAATTTAGCAAAGCTAAAAAGAGCTTATTTTTGTTTGTAATTTTCATTTCTGTGTTTTTGTTGCTTGATAACAGTTTTGGTAGTTGTTCCAGTGTTCTGGGGAAGCTGACACTGGAAGCGTTTCAGTGACAGATGTCAAGAGGAGTATCTTAGGATATGTTTTGGCACTTAATGTGGAAATATAATGCTGGGCTTTCCTTGAACACCTTTTAGCACTCCAGACTTCAGTAGAACTGTCTATCTACTGATCTAAAAATTGTGTAAGAGGAGAATTTGATCAACTGGTTTGACATATGGATTTCAGAGTTAGACTGTGTATGTATTTCTTTGTCCACATCAAGTCAAAGACCCAGACTCCTCTGGCGCACAGCCCAACAGTGACCTGGGCTTCTCTATGTAGAGATGCACATGTCGCATGGATTAAATAATCTGTAGCGGGGAATGATTCCAGATCACAGTGGTGATGATAACCCTTTGTTTTGGGAGCACAGTAAAATCCTGCTCTGGACAGTCAGGAATTTGTTTACAAGTGAGTCACTCTTAGGAGCAGCAGAGATCGTTCTCTTCCCCTTCTGTGTTGGGCACGATGCGCTAATGGAATCCAGCTCAGTGTGACTGCAGAGTGTTGATGAGTGGAAAAAAGGGTGACAGAGGGTCTGATGTAGCTCTGCGGAAGTTACTGAAGTTCTCTCCGCTGCCTTCATGTTAGATCAGACAGTTTGTCCAACTAATGATAAATCAGCCTTTGATTCCGCCTCCCTCAGGGCCTGGCTGGGGTTTTACTGGGAGCATGAGGTCATTTCTGCCGCCTTTTTTCTCTTCCTCTAACTGCTGCTTTAAGGAAGAAAGAAGCATCCTTAGGCTAAGTTGCATAACCTTGTTCAATATAGCTATAACCAGATGGGGAAGAAGATCCCACTTCCTTCGAAACAATGAAGCATAGCTCATACCTTGTGCTTCCCGATCACTCTCCCTCAGACCCTTGGAGAAACACTGTGTGTGGGATGGGGAAAAGTGGGGTTTGGGAGGTGTCTGGATGGGTCGTAGTTCTGAATGGACACAGTCCCTCAGAGGACAAAGCTGGGACCAACTGGGCATCAAAATGGACTGGGTTTTGCAATGTGCGGGTCTAAGGATCTCGGACTGAGTCCTAGTTTTCTAAGGAATCTTTCATACCGATGCTGTTCCAAAGTTTAATTTTTGTGTAAGTGAAGTTTAGTACTATTGTATTGCATACTGTTAACTATTCAACTATTTATTTGGTTTCCTTATGCTGTTCCTTTATAATAAACCCTGACAAAAGTTTTCTTGCTATAAAACAATGCATAGAAACACTTAAGCTAGATTTTTTCTGGTTTTCCATGTTTCCATACAGACTCTCCTAATTTCAAATGTACCGAGAATGTTCCTACTCTTTTTAGTGTGCAGGAGTTTAGTGCTCTGTGCTAATATTACAGTTCCTCCTTCACACAAAAAGCAAATGGCTTATTAGTAAAACAAGCGGTCCTTGGATGATCTGATTAGCATTGCTGTGAGGATGGGAGAAAAAGCACTAGTAAAGAATAAAACTGAGCCAAAAGCTGTGTGATGCTGAGTGGGCCAATGAGCATTTTCCCATAAGGCTTTATTGCCAGTGGGCTGGTTGCCTTCACTTGAAGCCACATCAGAAAAATTGCACCTAAATTAAACAATCTTATCGGGCTTCTTCCCCTATGGAATTATTTAATAATTGTGTAGGTAGGGCAGCTTCTCGCTCCTTGAACACCTTTCATGTAAGAAAACACCCACTAGTACTCGTAACTGAGTTTGGATGTCATTTGTGTTGTGATGCAGAGATGCCTCATACTCTGGAGAAATGAGTCGTTTGCTGGTTTTTCCCTCCTGCAGTCAGTAGCCTACAGACTTCTGCAGAGAAGATACCGAGCAAGATTTTTTGGGTAGCTGTGGCGGGCCCTTAGCTGAGGTTGCACAGGAACCTTTGAGCCAAGAGCTCAGTTGTGTGGGCTTTTCTGGAGGGGGCCGGTAGCTGCGTTACTGCACCTTTGCTGACCCCACCTACCCACAATGCTGGTCTCTTTCAGACTCTGTCAGGTGTGCCAGCACTCTGCGTGGGCATCTGGCTTTTACTGGTCAGTCATTTGCCCAAGACAGTTTGCTTGGGTGAGGGAGTATTAACTTAGGAAATTCTTTTGTACAAGATAACAGTTTTTCCCAGCTTCTGCCACTGCCATTTTGACTTCTTTTCACATCCACGTGGTCTTGCTTTTACAAAGTTGAGCAAAGCACTGGAGGTTGCTCACTTCCTACCCTTACAAAACAGTGTTGCCCTATCTGCCTACTTAAACCTGTAGTAGGTTGTAGCAAATCGTTTGAGGGATGTATACCTATTTCAATGCCTATTTGTAACCACAGACAATGTCTCAGGTGGACAACTGGTACTAATGAAAAAATAGATGCTGAGCAGCATACATTTTGTCCTGTATTTACTGGTTTTAATATATGACAATGAAGCTTAACATGTGTAAATGAACTATGTACTTACTACAAGGCCAGCTTCTCTTGAATTGGCTGCTTTGAGATTTCTGGTGTGCTGCATTTCTGTTGAACTTTTTGTGCCTTAAGGTGGTTTTGTACAGTGTTTTTAACATCATTAAGAATTTGTATAAAGTCATGAAAGTGTAAGTTATGAAAAATGCATCTCTAGGTTGGCCCTATAATAGGAAAAAAAATCTGTAACGTTTAACTGCAGGACTATCAGCCAGTCCCACACACTTGAAGCTATTTCTGTTCCACTGTAAGTGTGGGTAAAGCTGTAAATGAGGTATTTTTACCCGACGCTGTAGAAAGGGACTATTGAGGTTAATTTTTTGAGAGGCTGTTGTTACTAGCGAAGTAACACATTGCGACTGGGGAAAAAAATCACTAGCTTGTGAGAAAGAGCAGGTTTTCTGCAGCTCCATGACTACGGAAGGCTGCGTGTACATACACAGCTCGTATGAAAAAAGCTGCTTATGCCTTAACGTTTGTGGGGAAGGGGCAGCTGCAGAGAGGGATTTGAGTCCTTGGACCTTAGGTGCCTGCTTGCCAGACTGGGCACTCACTGGCTGCCTTCGTAGCGCTGACAGCACAGCTGCTATTTGCTTGAGTGCAGGAAGCTGAAAGGGATGGAGGTGCAGCTCTTCATACAAATTGCTGGAGAATTGGGGTTTTTTCTATGCTTCTGGTGCAAGAGACATGAACTGTATCATAGGTAGGGTAGGTCCAACATTGCAGTTGTTGGAATAAACAGCAAACATCAAGCTGAAAGCAAAGCCTTGTCTCCTTGCTACATTCACCTCTTTAAGCAAGAGGCCATAGATTTTTACAGTCATTAAACTAAAAGTTCTATAAAACATCCTTGTGGTTTTGGTTTTTATGGGTTTGTTGTTTGGGTTTGGTTTTTTTGTCCAAAGCTGAATTTGCATTTTTTGTCTCAATTTCGTACACCTTTTATTTGAGGGTCCCTGAGTACAAAAGGGTGAATTCCAGCTTTCAATCCACCAGGTAAAGCTGAAGAGCTGTTAGGTAAGAAATGCAAATAATAATTAAAGGCCGATTCTCCACTGGTGGTGCTGGCAGGGGTCAAGAAGGAAGATGAGCCTCGCACCAAGTTATTCTGTGGCTTCAGAGTTCTGCTGAGCATTCCAGGTGCTGTTCCTGGAAAATAGTTCAACATTTTAAAGAAATAATGCCAGTTCATTGTACTTCTGCTAAGGTGTTTACTGTTTCAGGAACTTTACAATAAATGAAATTTTGTTTTCTGAACAGCTGATGGGTCTTCTGTTCTTCACATATTGGGGAAACACTTTAAAACATGTAAAAAGAAAAACCAAAAATGAGAGAAGCCATAATCTTTCTTCAAGACAGCATTACTAATTTGAAACAGAATTCCAAAAGTGATGCTAGTTTGGTGCAGGATGAAGGACTGCAATCACTAGTAAAGCCACACTACAGTGCTGCATCGCAAACTGCTGCAACTTACATGCTTCTGTGGTTGGAGACCATGCGCCTTTGTGCTTGGCTTTGAATGCTAGTTAGGAATACAGTGCTGGAACTGGGTTGTAGTATGTTAGAGGCAGTCTCCTGGTCAAATGTCCTTGCTTTTCTCTGAGGGCCTCTGTAAAATTATTATTCTCAACAGCCATATAGCAGGATTACTGATATTTTAGTTTTCTGAATCACACATTTGCACAGCAAATGTGAAATGCACCAATAATCTTTTTCACTATAAAACGATGTGCTTGCACTGTGGAGGTCTTCACAATACAGCATTTACAGATCTTAAGCTGTCATTTGGATTAATATAGTGGCATCTTCCATGTAAATATTTCTGGGGGTCTTGGTCTGTACTAAACCTAGAAACATACTGCCACAACTCAGGATTCTTATTTCTGATGTCAGACAGGTGGGAAACAACCTGCCTGAAGAAATGGGGTTGGAAGGGTGGTCTTTAAAGGCCAGGGAGTGGTGTCAGACAGCCGTGTACCCAGGACAGGGTGGAGCATAAATCTGAGTTTAAAATGCTGAAACATGTGCTCTGAAGCAGTGAAACTTCAGTGTTCCCTCCAAGGTGTGCTGTGTCCTGAACTCTTGTTACCTGCCTGATGGGATTCCTGTGGGGAAAGTGAGAGCTTTGACTAGATGCTGGGAGAGAAAACTGTCTCCTCTCCTCTGCAAAGGCATTTCCTCTTCTAGTGCTGCTTAATTTCACTAATTGTCCCTGTTATAAGACAACTGTATATCTCTGTAAAACTAAAATATTGTCATTCCACAAAAACACAACCTGGAAGCTTTATAAAATGGAAAAAAAAAAAGAAAAAGAAATTCAGTTCATATGGGTGTGATAAAAATATCCCTTAATTAAGAAAAGGTTAGAATTTGTCAAAGTGAAGCAGAGTGTTAGGGCCACAACAGTTACTGGAAAATTAGGGGGAAAGGAAACTTAACTGCTTGAAGGGATTGTCTTTTTCTCCTCTAAGCACAGAGAACTTAACTGTGTCTTTGCTTGCTCCTGTAGGCAGAATCACAGCTAAGCTGGTGATGCATTGAAATCAGTGTACCCCATCTCACTGATTAATTTGCACAGACTGGATTACACACAGGTGCTTTTTAACTAATTTTTACAGGAAAGTCTGTGCTATTGGAGTATCACTGACTGCTGCCTTCCACGAGAAGCCTGTGAGATCCAGCTGGTTGCTGAATGGAAGTTCTTGTCACGGGCCTTGCCAAGCAAAGAGAGGTAAAGGCTGCCTCTCAGAAGTTATTGAATAAATGTACTTGCTTCTCTATCTTCTAGGAAGGCCAATTAGTGCAGACTGCATTAGATTTGTCAGGAATTTATGTGATTCTAGTATCTTTACATAGTTGGTGCTATGAACGAGCAGTTTAGCCAGGTGTGACGTGTCTTCCAGAGCATCGCCCAGAATGTGACACGTCTCCATCACTACTGGTGTTTTGGGACTGCCAGGGCCATGCTGCAGGGAGCTTTGTAGCAAATCGTGCAGAAAACACAGAGGAAAATGATTTTGCTTTGACAAGCAGACAAGATGCAGCCAAGTGGAGGGAGAGAAGTGGATGCATCCTCATTTGTAAGAGGGAGGCGGGTCCAAAAGACTCATGTTCCCTGTGCAATGCTCAAATTAGGAAGTGAACTGACATGCCTATAAGTTGGACAAAACCCTATTACTACCAGGAAAAACATACTCAAAAGTGAATGCACCAGCCTGCTTAGCTTCTGTGAAGTGAGTGCCTTCAAAACATCTGGGTTTACACAGCCCATGTGTGCTAGTCTGGTCCAACTCAAATAGGTCTAAGCTCTGTAAGAGTCTGCAAAGCAGTATTTGTTGTTCCTCAGCTGTAAATTAAGTTCTTGCCCTGAACAGCCTGCAGCTGTGATAGTTTCCTTGAGGGTGATGGCTGCCTGGCAGAAGCTATTAAAATCAAACTAGAGAATGAGAAACAAACATGCAATCCAGCAAAGGTTATGAAGATGGGGGTTGTTTAGACCACACCAATAACCGGAAAAGGAACTATGCAACTTTTCAAGCCAATTTAAAAGACATTATTCAACATAATGAAACTTATTAAGACAATTAACGGATTGCAGCACCTGTTAACGAGGCTGAAAGACCTGAGATTGCCAGCCTGGAGAAGAGAAGGCTCCGGGAGGGATCTTACGTGTTTAAATACCTCTGAGGGAAGAGTAAAGAGGATGTAGCTGGGTTCCTCTCAGCAGTGCCCAGTGGCAGGACAAGAGGCAATGAGCACACATAAAGCTTTTTTTGCTGTGAGAATGGCTGAACGCTGGTATGGCTGGTCCAGAGGCTGTGGAGTCTCCATCCCTGGTGATCTTTAAAACCTGAGTAGATGCAGTCCCAGGCAATCTGCTCTAGCTGACCCTGCTGTGAGTGAGGCAGTTGGACTAGAAAATCTCCAGAGGCTCCTCCTAACCTTAGCCATTTTACAACTAGAAAAGAATAGCATTCTAAAGGAGTCTAGCTGAGGGGTTAGGGTCTTTCTTCAAAAGATTACTATTTTCTCAATAAAAATAAAATGATTGTCCAGGCTGGTGTTGAGTGAAGGGCAACACAATATAATTATAATGAATTAGTGCTTCAGTGATGTAATGAAGTTAAATTCAACATAATCTGCTCTAGTGCTTCTCAGAAGAAAAGACTGCAAGGGGAAGAGGTATGCCCAGGTGCCCTCTTGAAGTTACTTGGGCCTTTCTGCTGCTGATTCTGTGACCTTTGCTTTCTTTGTTTTCCAGTTCTCTTGGGGGGTCCTGCTGCACCTGTGTCCTCACTGAAAGCAGTCGCCATGGGGTGTGGTGGATTTAACGGGAGCCACATGGCCAAAGTAGCTTGGCACTGAATTCGCCAGCTTGCTGCTTTTTTTTCCCTTTGAATATGTGCATCTTAAAAGAGCTCAAGCGTGCAGATAAAGTGGCTTCTGAGGGTCCTCAAGGTTAAAAGGTAAGAAATTCTGTATTTGCTGGCTAGTTGGTAGTAAAATAAAAGCAAGGATTTGAATGTGATTTTGCTCTTGTCCTACTCCACTCCAGCTCCACCTGTTGCTTGTTTTCTACTCCAGGTTTAAAGATCTGGTTTAGAGAAACACTGCTATATCGTGGTGATACTGCCCATTTTCAGTTTTGATGACCTCATGGGTTGATCAGGATGACCAGGAGTGCTCAGAATCAAAGGGGTGCTCTGCTAGATCCCTAGAGGGGGAAAGTGAGAGATGGAAGCTCTTTGCAAGCTCTAATTCCCCCATGCAAGGTGACAGAACCTCTAGTGTTCTTATTAAGGTTTGTGTGGAGGTACCTCCCTCGTGGTCTGGGACAACCAGAGTTGGAGCCAGGCCAGGCAGTGGTGTTGTGGTGCAGCAATTTGTGAAGCCAGACCAGGGATACTGTGTGTGCTAGCTCAAGAGACAGGAGGTAGTGAGCAAGTGTGGTGCTGTAGGCTGTGGCAGTTGTGGTCAGCGTTCTTGGACACTTCTACACCTTGCAGCCACTGCAGGCCCTGGGCTTACTTAAGCGGGCACAATGGTGACTACAGGCAGGTGCCAGATGCTCCTAGTGCAGACATGGGGAGCAACTGAATAGTTTGGGGTTGCTCTCCACAGCCACAGCTTCTTTGCAAAGTAGTAAATATCAAAGCTGCAGCCAGGGAAGTGTTAACTGATGGATGTGAAGCGGGTGATTTGGTTTTCACTTGTCCCCACCAAATTTCTTCAGTGACCAGAGGTCAGGGGCAGGGTTGCCTAAACCCTGAGACACCAGGTGGCCAGGAGATCTCCCAGGTGGTTTTCTTGCTGTGCGGGTTGCAGTAATGCAAGGCTAATGTTTTTAATCGCACGGTTTGTTTCAGTTTGTGAAAATGGATAGTGGTAATTTCAATCTTACAGCTGGGATACCCTGTCTCTGTCCTAGATTCATCCTAATCCTTCCCTCTGTGTGTTGGGCTGGATCAGGTCACAAGTGCTGTTCATCCTGGCAGTTATTTGTGAATCCCAAACTAAAGCTCATGTGTATTGCTTCATTCTAAAATGGTTTGTTCAAAATGCCTTTGAGGGGATGGAGGGGGGAAAGGAAATTGAGTGGCATAAGCTCTGGGCTTTCCCTAGCTGCAGCTTGACTAAGCTGCTCTGTTACAATCTCTTTCTTCTGGAAATAATGGCTCGCATGTTACTTCAAGGTATGAAGTCAGGACAGTTATTTGTGTCTCTTCACTGTTTTAGGCTGTGCCTTAGGCTTTGCAGTTGTTTGAATGTGTAGTCTCAGGCAAATGGTGAAAATTGTGGGAAGGTGGGTTTTGTTGGTGGGGTTTTTTGCTTTTATTTTTGCTTATTCCTCAAACTGCTTCTGGTGACGGGCAATTCTCTACCTGATTAACAGAGTCAAGGCACCATCAAAATCTCTTGCTGTAGTCAGAGTGAACTGTGGCAGTGTTTTACTTGTTCTGCATCTCCTGAGAGCTTTTTTTCCCCTAAACACGCTCTCCCAAATTCATGTCGGGCAGCACTGGTGTGAAGCGGCAGCTTCTTTTGAGTAACCTTTGGTGTGAGCAGCACAAGCCTCAAGTCTCTTCCAGTAATTCCTAAGTTACAATAAGTAGCCTTGGCTACGTCATGAGCTTTTTAATGATAATTGTGAAGGTGTAAATTTACTAATACATGACTTATTATTTATTTGCGGAGGGGGCTGCTGCTGAGCTTCACCTTTGCTGCTTTGTCACTCCTGCTTTAGGTAAGATCTTGTTCAGAAACGGGAACACTGAAGCAGCAAGGGAATCCCTTTGAGAAGCTGACTTAGTTTTCTAGCCAGGAAAGAGCAGCCCAGCTGCCCTGGCTTAGGCCTGCAATTGTAAAGAAAGCTCAATTTCCTGGCAGTTTGTTTATTTATTTCAAATTCATAATACCGGCATACACAAGGCATACCACATGACTACTCTGGAACAGCAAGTCTGTTGCAAGATATTTATTTTAGGCCTCTGCTGAACAGATGAATAAGCCAGCAGAAGAAAGAAATTACAATTATGACAATAATGAGGGTGATCTTAGAAAACTGTCTTGAGAACACCGACTTAAGTGAAATTGTCACTTGTGACAACTGTGCACATTCAGAGACACAGCGGGATGCAATCGATTAATGGTTCCTTTGGCTCGATGGGAGGTAGAGAAGCAGCTGCCTTTGATTTTTAGTCTTCTCTCACACCAATGCTTTTCGCTGAGGAGTGGTAAACAGGAATATTCTGACCATTCTGCAGTTTCAAGGTGACATCCTGAAGGCACCAGCTGACACAAACCAAAAGAGATTTTTAACTTGTTTTGATCGCTTTTAATACAGTAGTAAAGTAGGTGTAGAAACAGCTGGCTCAGAGAAACAAATCATTTCGTGCATGCATGGCTTTTAAAAATTCTCTCAAGTGTTTTAAAACTTGGTTTGCAAGTGCCAGTTTCTGAAAGCTGTTTTCCTTAATAGCCCATCACAGCCTGGATTTGAAGGTGTGGGATGCCTGTTCCTATTTGTTGCAACTCAAAGAAAATTGCGCCAGCTATTTTTAGATAGGACATTCCTCCCCCGACCCGGTGCCTTTCTTCCTCTCCATCTTGCGGGTGCATTCCTTGCTCTACTCCTCTCCAGCCTTGGAGCCAGACCATGTTGCTAAGGAATTATCCTGGCCTGGAGGAGCTGGAACACTGTGTGATTGCTCGGTGTGACCGCTGAAACCCCGACAGGGTACAACAGTGGTTACTCAAAGGAGAAGGGAAACTGCATTTGTTGGAGATTGAGAGGGAGCCTTTTCCTTCCTTCTGCTCCAAACCCACCTCTGTGAGACTGCTCAGGCTGTTTTTCCAGCTGAGGAGGGCTATTATTTTGGGGTACTAAGATAGGACTTTCTTCCAAAAGCTCTGGCACTCGCCCAGCTCTGCTTTTGCTGGAGTTGGTGCTGACCACATACAATCAGGTGATCAGGCTGCTGCACCGCTGTGCAGCGGGTCTGTGGCAGGGCTCTGCTCGCCAGCCCTCCACCTCCATCCAACCCAGGACGAGCGACTGCCTTGTTTGCAAAGGGATTCGAAGAAGCAACTGCTCACTCCCCTCAGTGGGGCCGAGGGTCTCAGCCCTCCCCGCTGCTCACTTCAGGGCAGGCAAGTGTCATCTTCCAGGACTGGTGCCTTGGTTGCCCTCACCTCCAGGCACCTTCCCCACCCCTGCACTGCCTGTGCCAGAGTGAATGCCTCCTCTTCCAGGTCCAAATGAGCTCACACGTTCCAAATTTCCCTTTTTTTTCCCACTGCACACTTTTTTTTTTAATAACCGCATAAATAAGCCACAATGGACAGACTGCACATTTAGAGTCAGAAGCCTTTCAGTGGTTTAGGAGCTTCAACTACTCTTGCACAGAGCCCTTGCCTTCCTGTTTCGTTTAACCATGTCTGTATCAGTCTAGCTGCCTCCCTGGCCTTTACTGGAAATGCACACGCTGCAGAGCCCTGCCAGCACAGCCTCTTTGCATGTTTGCTATGCCAGCTGTGAATTTCAGGAGCCCTTCTTCATGGACCACATGGGAACCAGCTGTTTTGCTCTTATTTCCTCAGCTGGGTGCAAGGACACCAAGTCCTGCCCAGCCCCAAGTGGAGCTGTGCACAGGGCCCCGCATGCAGGTGGAGGTGGTAACTGAGCCCAACAAATTTGTTTGCCACAAAACCTTTTACAGAAGATAATTTCTTTTTTTTTCTTTTCTCTTAACCTTGCAGAAATGCATGGAGAGCTCATTTTAAAACAAAACTGTGTATGCACTTCAATTACTGCCATAGTTTTACATCTTGCAGCCTTCAGTTATCCTCAGAGTAATACAGTGAAGCAGGAGGGAACTGTTTCCTTCCGTCTGTGAGGAAGGGATAATGAAGAGTGCGGAGATCAGAGCCCAGACTTGAGGGAAGCGTAGGTGTGCAAGGACCTCTGGGGTTATCTCTGGTCGGTATGGGGGAGGCAAGGCCTGGCCCTGAGTCTCTCAAGTCCCAGCTTAGTGCCTCCCTCCCATCCTTTTACACCTTACTTCCCACTTATTCGGAAGAGAAATACAGTGAGTTGTGCTCAGCTAATTACGAAAAGAAAATATTACCATATGGCAGAGTAAAAATGTTGTAACTTTGGGTCTCTAAATAGAGCTGACGGAAGTGCCGAACAAACTCCAAGAACAAGAACATGTGAAGAAGTTTGTACCTCATAAAATTTCCTCTTTTGCAATGGAAGATGGTCTTTTAATTCATGTAGTAATTATCTGGTCAGTTATTTATGGAAATCAGTTTATCCTTCACAAGGGAGGTTTTCAGGCTTCAGTACTACAAAAATGTAGAGTCGCCACTATATGATGTGGAATCAGAGCATCTCTTTACTGTAATATATCTGTTCTAGCACTTTTTTTAACTGTAAGGACTGCGCTTATCAGATAGCTTGGAAATAAAAAAATCCTGCACGACTTTTAGCTCACCTTGTTAAGCTCTGATGTAATCTGTAATTCCCCAACTGCAATACACAACGCTAGACTGGAGTTAGGACTGCTGTTCAACGGCCTTTGCACCTGCCTGGGGAGGAGGCGTTGGAGGGGACAATTCGCTACCTCAGCTCAGAGAATTTGTACATGCACTGAGCTATAGCTTGCTGAACACATTTCACACAAATGATGGGCTCGTGTTGCAATTCTCCTTGTGTTCATAGGGATGAATTCAGTATGTTTCTCAGCTAATTTACATTTTTATCATAAGGATAGTAATAACCTTTCACAATAACTTCAGACATGAATTTCTGCTTCCTTTGTGTGCATGATCTCGGCAACACGGATGACTAAAGCAAATATCCTGCCTCACTCTTTTTCCCTACCACTTCCCTCCCTGCATCTATGGATTTCTTCTGGCACCTCCCCAGTACACACCATTGATGGGCGTGGTCCATCTCTGAGTTGATGCAGAGATACCCCGCCGATTTTGTTCCAGATACCGGTAACTTTATCTGCAAACATAAAAGTATGTTAAAGATTCAGTGAGGCATGCTATGGAATGGACATTTACTCCTTCTACAGTCAAAGACATAACACCTAATTTTTAACTTAAACCCTAATTATTATTTTTTTAACCTGTATTTCAAAGTTTCACTAAGCTTTTCTAACGGCTCACATGTGCGTGGCTATATGTCTGTTCTGCCATACGTTAATCTCTCTCTGCTGAAAGAATGTATTTTGTTACAGCTGCAGCCCCCAGGGAAAATCACTCACGCTCTGAAATATTTATGAGCAAACACCTTTCCTTACCAGAGTGCATGGTGATCCAGAGGTGACCTGCACTGTGTTAGAGCTTCCCATAACAAACCTGTAGGTCAAGATCCTCTACAGATCAGTCTGTTAACATGCATCAAGGCAATGAGATGTTCAATGATTTTTTTCAGTGTGGCAAATCCTACCTCTCAGCTGCTTAACAAAGCCAAGAGCTGCAGCAGTGACCACAGCTAATTGCACTTGGTCTAACCTCTGAATGAAAGAAATGTGTTTCAGGTGTAGTGTTTGCTGGTGGTACTGCAATCACAAAGAGAAAATGCCAGGGGTTCTCCCATGGGCTCAGGAGCTGGGAATGTTGTGGAGTCAGTAAACCAATCTATAATATAATCATTAATGATGATTAAACAGTTTATTTTGTGCGAACGTGAATGCTCAAGAGCATGAAAAAGAGGAGAAGAAATTTGGTGGTTTGTGTCTTGGGTGAGGTCGGCAGCCGGCAGGATTTGACTTCACCCTGAGTCACCCAAGCGAACAGCATTCTTGAACAGTGACATAGGAAAACATCAGTGGGACGGGTTCTCTTCCTTTCAATCAGTGTAAGAGGTTGTGTGGGGTTTTTGCACATTTTTGGTCTTAAGACATGTTTTCTGATAGAATCTCTAAAACCTGGGAAACTGGGAAATGTTTTGGCCCAGGTTACCATATAGGTGAAGCCTGACTGGAGTGTGATGGAAAGTGGAATTTATGTGACTTGGTTAGAGGTTGATTCTTTTTGCACTGACAGGCCCTCTCCTTCAGTGTACCATCTGTCCCACTCCTTGATGCCCTTGCTAGGTCCCCAAGACTCAAAACTACTAACCAGGAGGAACAAAACAATTCAAATGTTATGAGATTCCCCAGTGAGGGACCTTCAGATGTCACGAGGGATATTTTGCATTACCAGCAAAACCAGAGAAGGGCAGCCAGTCCCGGATTAAGGTGTGAAAACACTGATGGAAAGTCCTTTCCAGGCAGCAACCCTGAGTGGAAGTGGACTTGTGTTTGCAAAGTTTGCCTTGTCTCAGCCCTGGGCTGATGCAAGGCAGCCTTGTGCAATACCTCAGCACCCAGCGTGGCATTCTCCAGTCACTACGTAACCCCAGGGGCTCAGCCCCACGCCGGGCAGCCGTCCTGCACGGCACAGGCTCACAGATGCACTGAAAAACCACATCCTGTGTGCTGCACGCAGCATAGCTTGTAAGCCACTATGAAACTCTGATCTGAACAAAGCTTTAAAAACTAGTTCAGGATGTATGCGGAAGGGCAGGAGAAATGAAGCAGCTGCTATTTTAAAGCTGAGTATCTGATATGTTTCGGAAAATGATTTTGTGGCTTACAGTAGCAGGAGGGGGATCAACTGACTTGGGAGGTCCCCGGGCATTCTGTGATGGGCCAATCATATGAAGATGCTGCTCTTGCTTTTCCGAGTCCCTCACATCAGAGCATGGATTTATGCTCTGGAAATCCACTCCTCTTCCATGTTAACCAGCATCCCGTCCTACTGCTTTCCAGTGCCTGAGGTGACTCGTGACCTGATGAAAATCCCCTGACTGATCTCTTGTCACCCAATGCCTTAGGAAGCCACCCTGTGACACCACGTCCCCAGTGTTACCTGTGCTCTTTCTGTGTCCACGCGATTACTCCCATCTGTCAGTCGGATGTTGTGAACCTTAAGAGGAGGGGCACCCAGGGCTTCCAGGGCATCAGGATTGCTGTTCAGTTGCTCCAAAGCCTGCTGGTAATACTGGGTCCTGGCAAAACTTTCTAGATGAGAGAAACAGGGTAGAGAGGACACTGTCCACTTAAAATCAAAATGTAAGGTAAAAAAAAAAAGACGTATCCTTCAGACTACAACACCCTCCTTGAAAAACAGTCCAAAACTATTAATTAGGAGGAATCTGGCCAAAGGAGGGAACACGCCCTTACATCACAGAAGCACTGCTGAACTGTAACATTATTCAGCTCATTCAAGTGAAGAGAGCTCTGAATGTAGCCTGTTTGGTATCGATACAGTTCAGCTTATGGCTGTGTCTCCCTATTTGTCATACATTGTACATCATCTGGAAGGCAGAAAAAAAAAACAAGAAGGAAAAAAATCATAAGGATGACTATCTGAAAATATTCAGAATGTAATTCAATTCTTTTTTAAAAGGAGGTGCAGAAAATACTTTAAGAATGGAGAGTGTTTCACAGACGTTGGTGTGAAACAGGAACAGCTGCTGCTGTGAAACTCTTGCTGTGGTCTTGATACAGCTTTTTAAGTGGCAGCCACGAAACTGCAACTCTAGCAACAGATGCATTAAAAGGAAGGCACAAGGAAGCGCCAAGTTAATGGTCAAGCAGCAGCAACAGCACAGTAGACTGGATGCTGCAGTGTTGGCATATGGAGGACAATTGTAGTAAACTGCTATTTATCAATGTCTGGTTACTATGTATAGCTGGAAACGGAGTCCCTTGGTGCCCACCACACAGCGCAGAGCTGTGAGGCTGGGAATGTGCCGACCCTCCTAATGGAGGCCAAGACTTTCTTACAAAGAGTCGTAAGGTTTGCCCACTGAGATTTCTACATGTGCTTCACACCAGCCTAACTTCACTCTCTTAATATCAAGAATGGCAGAGTTAAGCTAAGTGTGCACATGTGAAAATCATACTCTGGCAACTCTACTCTTGTCTTCCACAGAGTTTAAAACAAGTTGTAAGCTTTGGTTGCTGGTCTCTTGCCTGCCACTATTACTCTTAGAGTGTGAGGAAGAAGGATGCTGCCCACTCTCCCTAATTAGAGGCATCCCATGTGAGCAGACTGCATTTAGTTGGCACAGAAACAACTTTGCTAGGCTGCAGCCTGCAGTGGTCCTCCCTGGCCCCCTGGGTCATCCTAAGGAGCTCCAGCAAAATACGTTGCAGCACGCCAGCCCTTTAGTGCCTACGGATCACAGCCAGCAGCCACCCAGACCACGTTAAAAGTATGTTGTGCTCATGTGCAAGTTGGAGGGCAAACAGGTTTGAGTTTCCTGGTGCTTGTTCTCAGCTGTTTCGTGTTAGCAACTGGTGTGTTGGATATACTATGCCCAACTAATTTGTTTGTCTGCACGTTTTCAGTAGGAAAGCCGAAATGATGCTGGGGTTGGCTAGTGAGATTGGTCCTGTAAGGAGAGTGTGGAGGTGAAGACAGTGAGTAGAAACAGGATTTCTGAGAGTTTGTACAAGCTTTCACAGAGACCACATGCATGACAACTTCCCTTCAGCTTGAAGGAAGAGGAGGGAAGCATCCTTCTCCCTCTGCTCCCATCACCACAGAAGCCATTTGCTCCTCATAGGTCCCAGTATGGGCCAGTTCTGTGCACTGGGCAGAAGGAACTGGGATGGCCCTGGGTGTGGGCCAAGGGAGGGAGGGTCCCAGCATGGCTCCCCTGTCTGTTGGAGGCTACAGAAGGACACACTCTGCAGCAGACAGTGTCCTTTCAACATCTCCATTGGCTTGTCACCTAGTTATCAGATAGCTGCTCCGTGGCCACCAATATTGCAGC
This sequence comes from Apaloderma vittatum, assembly GCF_000703405.1. Taxonomy (NCBI): domain Eukaryota; kingdom Metazoa; phylum Chordata; class Aves; order Trogoniformes; family Trogonidae; genus Apaloderma; species Apaloderma vittatum. The sequence continues at coordinate 11,013 of NW_009715425.1, read as the reverse complement.
CGAGCAAGAAGCAGCCGTCGTGTTGCACCACTTCACTGCACAGCTAAGTGATGCAGGCAATGAGTGCTTTGACTTTCTGTACAGCACAGGAGGATGACTCTTTTTTATCCCTAGAGATTTCTAGATAACAATGCTGAAGCTGAAAATTAAAAAATGCTAATGTCCTTGTTAAAGCCAGATTCAATATTTTAAAGCATAAGAGGATCATATATCTGTCACGCACTCCAGAGCTTGAGGGCATGAGCTGCCTAAAATTAAAGCCTGCTTTCCAGCCTTGTCTCATTTGTTATTAATACGTGTAAAATGAAGGGGAGGTTTCAGAGCTTGACTGAGGGCTTGAGGAACAGGCTTGGCTACACTTTTCTGGCAACATCCTTTGATTTAAGGGTAGGTGAAAAGCAGTATCATTTGACAGCACCAGGAAGGGAGAGGTATAGGGCCAAGAACCCTATAGCACCCCCTCCGAGAGGGAGCAAATCCTGTTTCTGGTCTGATACTAAATATCTGGAAACAATTTTAGAAAAAATAAACATCTGTCATTAGGACTAATAATTTGGATTCTTGGCCAAAGAGATACTTGGCAACTAGGACTGTCTATAAACGGTGTCACCTGTCTAGCTTTTCTTTCCTTGTCCTGGTCTCCTTAATGTTGAGCACTCTCTTATCTGCCCTTCATTCAGGAGAAACTAATCACGCCTTAGCACTTCACAGGCCCGTTGTGTTTAAGAGCCAGCACTACAGGGAGATGTATAGATAAAACCGCTAGACGTTACTACCTTCTCATAGATGGTCGTCTTCTCCTGCCCAACTGTAAAACCTTAGTAAGATACAAAACCTCTTATTGCTGCCTAAGCAATAAGAGATTGGTCCTGTAAGGAGAGTGTGGAGGTGAAGACAGTGTCCTCACCCTCAGGGAAACCCCCAGAAGCCAGACTTTCTCCTGACCACAGCAGCCTGCTCCTTGTGCAACACCCACCTCAGGAAAGGTGTGCGTGGGAAAGCAGCAGCCCTGGGGCTGAACAAAACAGAGCCCAGAGGCTCAGCCACACTTCCCTTAACTTCATCTGCTTTTCTCATCTCGCACACTGCTATTTTCCCTGCTACACAAAAGCAAACGAAAGGGGCAGAGGAGAAACAAGTTGCTGACGGCACCAAGACTTACTTTGCATAAGGTTATACATCACGATGCATCCCCCGCCACTGAACAGCCCCATGAAAATAGCCATTTGCTGCAGTTTTCTTAGAGACGCTGGCATTCTTCCTCTCTGCAAAAGAAAAAGGGAAGACATTTGTTGTAAAATAATAAAGCTGAAGGGTTATTTTCCCTCCTCCTGTTTTCTAAAAGCCCTTTCCAACCAGGCCTGAATGAAAGCGCAGCGCACAGGCACCGGGCTCCCGCCCGCTGGGGCCCCGCTGCGCGCCCAGAAGGAAGAAGGGTGGTGAGAACAGAGCAAACCGGGGACCCAGCTGGGTTGAATGTGTTTATTCAACTTCTTTAGCGATGCCACCACTCTGCTAATTGCTGAGAAGAAAATGACATCCCCAGTGTGGCCGGGGGCCAGTGCCATGGCGCATTGTGGCGGGGGCTCTGGGGTGCCGGGGCGCTCGCTCGCACACTGCGAGCATTCAGGCTCCGGGGCCGGATTTCTCTCTCGAGTAAACTCCCCCAAAGTAAACACGCTCGCGGCAGGGGCTGGATTTGGCCTCGAGTGGCAAAGGGACAGAGCCAAGCCAGCGCTGTGCCAGCAAAGATAATGAAGCCAGGGTGTGTGTATTCTGTTGTGTTGGTTTTTTTCCCAAGCCGTGGATAAACAGGAAGGTTCTTGCAAGCTATTTTTCTTCCTTCCTGCACCACCACCCCCCTCCGCTGAGCCCAAGCTTGCCCTTTTAATGAGTCACAATTTTGGCATTTGAATGAATGACCCAGCAGAATGAGAAACGCCTCTGAGAAAGTCAGTCTACTAAATGCTTCCACGGTTTGGGTAAGAGGGGGACTGTGTGGCCTGAAGAGCCTGAGCTAATGCTCCTTGCCCACAACAGGTTACTAGGAGTCGAGCTGAGTTGTCAGTGGGAGGGTAGCACATTGCTTCAGGCTGTGGCAGGATGGGACTTGACTGAACATCCGAATGCCAGCCTATGTTCTTGCTTCTCTTGCAGCTGGAAAGGTGGGAAAGAATAGTCTTGACAACAGTTGAAGAAAAAAGAAGAAAAAAAAAAAGGCAGCAATAGGCTGCCGTTTTTGATATAGGCACACAGACCTCTCAATATTTGGGGAAGATGTATGGGATTTTAATCCCAAAGCCGTCACACCTCAGTCCTTGAGTCAGATGATGTGCTTTAAGTGTTAAGCTCAGCAAGAGCTGGTTAATAAACCAACCCCAAACCAGTTACAGAAAAGTGACCCAGGCAAGGCTGTTGGAGTCCTGTTGTGAAAACCACCTCTAGCACATTCAGGTATTTGTTAGTCACGTATTGCTCAGCCGACAACCAGAGTTTAGAGAGGGTGGAGAGGCAAATGTCAGGACTTCTTCCTGTCGTGGCCGGGTCAGGGTGACACGGGCAGCCTTCCTCTGCTCACCACTCTGCTGACATGCCCGTACTCCATCTCTTGCACCCTCTAGCCCCAGGGAAACCATGAATGCAACCCAGGTGCAACTTCCATGTACTGCCCTATGAGCAGTAGCATTCAATCATAACACATGCTAACCCTTAGTGGAAGGTTTTCCTTGTTAACTAGTGCCCTTGATTTTCAAGAACTCCTAATACTTATGTTTACTGTTTAATTAACATTGTATTTACAGACGGCTAGTAATGGTAGCAACCCAGAGAAGCATGCGGGTGTTGTGTCTATTTTATGCCCCCAAACCCCCTAAACTGTGTCATTGGTACAGTGAGTCACTCTCTCTCTTCCTCCTGATCTGCTTCTCTGATGAGTTTTCTTCTTCATTTCCTCTGGGGAACCTGAGCAGCGTGAGAAGTTGCAGCAGAGGAAGTACGAGTGTGTTTTCACAGAGAAACGGCAGCAGTCATTTCATAAGGACAGCTAGAGCTTTCTGCTTGCCTGTTTGTGTTTGCAACTTTCCTTAAATTGTAATTTATAACGTTGTTCCCCCCTCAAACTGCATGATCTGATTAATAACCAAGTTTCCTGTAAGATCCAGCCAGCCAGAAAGAGGATCTGACACCAACACCACATAACAAAGGGGGAAGGAGGTAAATCTGGAGAGCAGATCTGAAGTACAGGCTTCACAGACAGGCTGTGACCTGCGGCATTTGATTTTACCCCTTTCGAAGTCATAGCCAGGCAAAATTTGCTATCTGTGATGAAATTCAGGGTAATTGAATGCAAATGTCTGGGGGTTGGTGGTTCTGCTGGCACTTTGCTGAACAGAAGTGGGAAGACACAGAGCTCTTGCACCAGCGAGGAGGTTTTGACCGAGGCTCAGGGGACCTGCCTAGCAAAGGGCAGAAATTAGCGGTTCGGCAACTTGCTGTCAGCGGGTTTGAGGTTTGTTAGGTCTCACGGTCTGCTCGCACCCGAACAAAGGGGGTGGAAAGTAAGAAAACCTTCGTGCTGGTCAGTCATGTGTTTGCGTGCTCTCTTGTCACCACTTCTGCTTGTGGGTCAGCTGCTGCTCGTGACGAGATGGTGCTAGGGTGCCAGCTGCCAAGGGAGCCTGGCAGCCGAGAAATGGGGAGCCCGGTAAGTGCTGCTGCCCCTGATGTGTTGCCCCGGCCTGCAGGCATTGCCCACTGCGGGTCCTGGTGAAGCAGGGATCACACACAGAGATCACACAGAATGTTAGGGGTTGGAAGCGTCCTCAAAAGATCATCTAGTCTAACCTCCTTGACAAAGCAGGATCACCTAGAGTAGATCATGGAGGAACACATCCAGGCAGGTTTTGAAAGTCTCCAGAGAAGGAGACTCCACACCCTCCTGGGCAGCCTGTGCCAGTGCTCTGTCGCCCTTACAGTGAAAAAGTTTTTCCTAATATTTTTGTGGAGCCTCCTGTCCTCCCGCTTGCACCTATTGTCCCTTGTCCTGACATTGGACATTACTGAGAAGAGCCTGGCTCCGTCCTCCTGACACTTACCCTTGACATATTTATACACATTAATGAGGTCACCCCTCAGTCTCCTCTTCTCCAAGAAGAGACCCAGCTCCTTCAGCCTTTATATTACAAAAAGAACTATATAACTTAACAGCTTGGTGCTGGTCATACCCACTCTGAGGTTCCAGGTCAGTAAATATGAGAAGTTCAGACCCCCATTTCTAAGCACTACTAGCACCTTTGCAGCTAACTTAAGAGTTACTGAAAATTTTTCCTGTCCACCTCCAGAAAGACAGTGCATGCACTATGAATAAGTGCAACAAATACCTGCAAAGTTCCTTGTTGCTGTAACAGGGAGAACATCACTGCCGCTTGCTTTTCGTCGCAATGGCAAGCCCGCAGGCTGAACTACCCCATCCCCAGGCTAGCTCTTGATGCTCTCCTCCAGCAAGCTGAGGAAAGAGGTTGAGCAATGCGTTTTAAGAAGCCTCTCAAAACCTTGCAAACATTCTCTTTGATCCCTCAATTCCCTGTTTGCTTCCAAAAGCAAGGATGGAGGTGTCACTGGAGCTCAGTGCATCCCTCACAGGTGAAATACTTCTCCCCTTCCCTGCTATTGTGGTCCCTTGCAGCATGAATGTCCGTAAATCACATTCACAGTATCCCTTGGCATGCAGTTGCTCATGACTTCTGAATGATGGCACTGGAGACGCTAATGGTGTCAGCTAGTGGAAGACAGAAACCTACTTAAAGAGTTGTTGCCTTCGAGGACTCATTGCTGGGATTTCTGCCCTCTGGCCAACTGTGTTTGCTGCTCTGCTGAAGTACCACAGAGGCTGTTTGCTACTCAAGGGAAGCAGAGCTGAGACCAGAGGCATGCCTCCTGTCCTGAGCCTTTCTGAAAATTACAGCCTGCAAAGCATCAAGACTACTGAAGGGAAGGATCATACCTCCTTGACTTCACCTGCCATAAAGGGAGTAACTGTAAGCCAATGCATTTAGGAAAATCTTATAGACAGAAAGTGCAGTTGCCTATCTGTGACAGAGATCTCCCCTCAGAACCTGTTATACCACTAAAAAGTATGCAAGTCAATTGGAGGAAAAACAGATTTCTTCACAGCCAGTAATTAAAAAAACGCAATTTCCAAGCCACGTTGTTCTGCAAAAACATCTTTTCCGTCATGCTATTTGCAGCGGTAAGAAAGATTAAGTAGAGATTAGCACACACAAAAACACCAAGCCCACAGTTACCAAAAGAAAAGACATTAAATCATCATAAGTAGTGTTCTCTAAAAATAAATATTAAAGAGCAAAGCTTCCTAATAAGGGCAATATTCATTTTGTGCTTGTAGAATTCAGGCTTGGCTTTGAAACTAAGTGGGACTCAGGCAGTTAACAGCAGGATTTAACAAACCCAGAGAGGTGGAAGACTCGCAGGGTCACATGTGAGATGGTGGGTTACTGCAACAATAAAGTCTGGTTTTAATTAGACTTTGTTTTCTCCACAAAGGATCTTCTAAAAATAGGCTGGGCTTAAGAGATTCTCCCTTATTTCAGGAAATTCAGATTTTCTGTTTTGGTTTCTGATATTTGTGTGGCAGAGGTAGGTCTTGGGCACCTCCAACAAAGGCAGGTAGTGGTGAAGCAACAGCATTTTCACCAAGCCACGATCATTCATTTTATTTGCTTTAGACCTGAGTGAAGTAGCTGGGGCAGACCCTTCTTTGGGGAAGGTATTTCCTCTTCCTTCTTCTCTTCCTTCTCTTCTTCCTGGCATGCTACCAAGCTCCCTCTTTTAGGTGCTATTGCAGATGAAAAAGTAAACAATAATATTGCTCTGAAATGAGAAAGAAGCAACTTGATCCATGCAAACGTGATGTGATCACTGCTGGCTATTCCAAATTTGGGCTAATGCCTACCCACTTGGCCAAGACAATATACTGTCGGGCCACCAATACAGCTGGGAGCCTTTAAACCACATTTAACCACTACAGTCCCAAGGTGTTGTCATGACCACACTAAATATGCATAGCAAAAGACTACTATTAAATTAAATTAAAACTTATCAATAGGCTTGAACATGGACCTGAGTTTTTAACTTCAAGGCTGGCACTGTTGCCTAATGCTTCTGCAATGAAACTCTCCCTTGGGCTGGTGGGATCCGAGCTGGTCCTAGGTCCAGCTCTTCTGTTAAGCCACCCGAGTAGTCACAGAAGTCACAGGAGATGAGGGTAAGTCAGGCAAATCACACACAAGCACAAGCACACGCTTGTATTTCGCATTCTTGCTCTCTTGCCCATCCATTGATCTTGTAAGATCTATAACCTATCTGGGTGTGAGCCAATTTATATACTAATAACATGCTAGGGCAACATTTTAGAGACAGCATCCCTGTCTACAAAATACCTTCATCACTGGTACTGTCACCAGAGAGAAGACGGTACAGCAGAAGTGTTTCGACAGGTTCGTAATTTCAGCACATCATTTCCCCTTTTTCACGGAAATAGTCTCAACGTGCTATTTACCGCATTTCTGAGAAGCAACAGAATAAACTGTGCCCCCTGCCAGTATGTTCAGAAATATTGAGCCTTTGCATGTCTGATCTGCTTTCACCAAAAGCTTAGCAACTTGTAAAAAAAAGTTCACTTAATTCACAGTCAAACAAGAAGCGGAAGTAAAGCTGTGTTTTTGGTTTGGTGTTTTGTTTGTTTTTTTCTCAGTGATTCTTCTCCAGAAGCACTGAAAAGGCGTATTTTGGCATCTAGGGAGGGAAAACACCTTTTCAGGCCACTTTGAAATAGTGCCCTCAAGTCTTCTTTTGGATTGATTCTAGAAAGGTTTAACCTACTCTAGTTAAAATGCTTTGAAGAGACAACTCTATGTTTTTTATGCTTTGAAGGGACATCTCTATGTTGTTACGAGGTAAGTTGATTCTCTCTCTTTGCTGCTAGGTAATTAACAAGGCAAGTGAAAGTAGCCAATAGAGTGATTAAGGACTCTAAACAGCCACCTTATCCCCATCTCCTGGGACACATGCTACAATGCAGGTGGCTCGCTAGGTTAGTGCAAAGCTTGACATGGTGTCTACAGATATTTTAGTTTCATTTCCTTTCTCTTCTCTTGGCTGCTCACGTTTGCATGTTTCTACACATTTACATATCTTCACATATCTCCCGCACCCCACTGCGACAGTCCACTTCCTCATGTGCTCTTAAGCTACGGAATCTCATGAGGTGGGCTCACCCGTACTGCATTTCTTTTCCTCCTGCCTGTCTACCCTCACCTTTCTGCACGCCTTCTTCTCCTGCAGACTACTGCACTACTGTTCCCATGGTCCAAGGAGCCTTCTCTTGTCATCTCTTGGATTATCTCTCTGTGAGATGGAGTCTGTTTTTCTAACTGCAGGTAACAAAGGCAGGTGCCTAAATCCTTTTTCCCTCTTCTCCCAAGTTGCATGGACACGACATCCTAGTTTGTTCAGTCCTTTTGAAGGCTAGGCTCAAGTGCCAGACAGTTCAAGATCCTGCTCTGGAACATCATTGGAGACAACCAGGGCTGCCCCAGCTTTGTACTGAAATATGAGGGGTATTGAAAAAAAAACAGAGGCACGACTAGGGAGTGTTACTGGAGAAGCTGGATAATTATACCTACAGTGTGACCCATTTTTGCTGTTATTGGAGCACAGTGTTATAGGTTAATGCATAATAATCTGTTATTAACGTCCCTAATTGTATGTTTCTGTAATTGGACACTATGGGGGGAGAGGGGGGTGTGTGAATGTTTACCTTTTGTGTTTTAGAGGTGAACTGCAAAGGATTTAAAAGTAAGAATTCCTAAGTAGGTTAAATGAAAAAGTTGTATCCAAGGTACAAGAAGAAAATATCGGTGGTGTTCATGGTTTTAATAGTGAGTGGTTTACCTGACAAAGCTATAGGACAGCGTCTTGGCTTCCCTGCTGCTGGGAGTGAGGTCATGAGAGCTGCAATTCAAGGTTCAAAAGAATTGCTCCATGCTGCACCTGTGCCTCCCCACAGCCTGCGTCACAGCCTAGCTTCCAAAGTGCACGTTAAAACAAAAGAATCACATAAATAAATAGCAAATATAGTCCTTTGACAGTGCTGTCAGGATGAGAGGGAACAGCACTCTATGCTTTGCAGGAACTTAGCAGAAGTGGACTGCTGAGCCAGGACCGTTTTCACAGCACAATGTGTATTTTCTAGAATAGGTTCACTGAACCTGCAAGGTGAGTGCTCAGTGAAGAGTACCGCACCATACTCTTTCTCATGGAAAGATCAAAGAGCTTGCAATGCTTTCTGTGCAGTGGTAGCTACTTAGCTCTCATGCCAGTCTGTGGCCATTTATCTGTGTTCGATAGACTAATTATAGCAAAGACACCGACAAATTCTCAAAGCCAAACCCAATGACCTATCAAGTTTTAAGTCAATTTACTAAATCCTGAGATGGGGAAAAACACTGAGAAACACAAGGAGTCTGTAACAACCTTCCTGGCAAACAGGTCAAACTGTACCTTGTAAAAAGAAAAGAAAATGGCCACAGAAGTTCACAGATGGGCTAGGGGCTGCAAATGGCTACATAATAGTACCTGCCTGGAAGTTTACTGTGTCTAACTCCAACCCTGATAAGGCTTATGCCTGCCTGTAGCCTTACTAACTTCAATAATAAAATCCACGTGCATATATTGAATATGCATTCAGTAGACAGTGACTTAATAGAACTGAATGCCAGGGGAGGTTGTCACAGGGAAGAAATGTTTAAGGCAGGACATAGTGCAAATCATATGATGCACGTTCCCTTGCAATGCATCTGCTTTTGGAAATGAGGGCATAAAAGATGGGACCTACTCTGCTATGATCAGCATGGAGCCCAATTTACAAAGCCTTTAAAAATATCAGTGGAGATGGGAAGGTTTGCAACCCTAAGGCCAAATGGTTTGCTGATACACTGCCTTTTATCGTATAGTATTATAGCAATACAGACTTCACACTTCACAAACACCCTGCTCTTGTTCAGTCTTCCTACTGAAAACCCAGAATAAATAAAATCCTGCCCTAAATCCCCCCAGATTCTCAGATGTGGTAAGTTTATTGCAAGTGCTCATCTTTACACCCTCCCCAGAAGGGCCCCTCCTTCAGAAAATGCTGACTCTGTCTTTCTTCTGAAAGTCAAATCCCTTTGAAACACTTCAACACTTAAAGCCTAAAGCTTTGAGGAAAAGTAATTATTTTCAAACATCTTGGATACCTGGATTGTTTCCAGAAGTTGGTCTTTGCCCATATGAGCTGAACTGGTTCAGTATCAGCTAAATCTGTTAACACAAAATAAGATCTGGGGAAAAAATAACCTCAAAGACTCGTGACTTTTTAATAAGCATTGAACACCAAAACCAGCACAAGACAGGGATTCTGACCTAGAAACATTCTATTCTAAGACAAAAAGAAGAAAGAAGTTATGATGGGAACCAGTTAAAAAAAAAAAGGAATTCCCATAATGCTTGAAGGCTTCCGTTCAGACAGATCCAGCTTGTTAACTTGTGCACAGAGCTGTGAGAGATGAAAAGAGTTAAAGAGCAAAGAAAGCAGTGGAACCTGCCACACCGTTTGCAGAGGCACTTTCTGGAGTCAGACCTCTAACTTGATCGGAGGAGTAGCTACCGATTTATCCATCCACCCTTGGAAAAAGGAAAACATATGCTGGACGCTCACAAGACAGCTGGACGTGAACCAGCTTCTCTTCCAAAAATGAGTCAGGGCAAGAGGGCTTTCTGAGAGCGGCTGACTGAAATCTGTATTTTCCTCCTCAGAACATGTATAGGGAAGGATCTCTCTCTGTTTAATGCTTTAAATGATATCTCTATTGTATTCACTAAATATTAGGTCCTTCTATAGCTCCCGTCAGGGAAGGCAGGGATTCTTTTTTTTCATTTTTGCAGAGGTGAGGCAGAAAAACACAGAATAACTTCAAGGAGAGCCTGTGCCAGGTTGGGCACTCGGTCTCCAGAGACCTGGGCTGTGTCTCTGCCCAAGCACCATCCTCTCTTAGGGTAAAACATACCACCCTAGACAGCCCGAACTCCAGGGCTGTCTCCTACAGTGAACCCACCTTTAGAGACACAGAGACAAGCTCTTCCTGTGGAGCTGCACAATGCAGGGCTTTGCCCAACAAGGAGATGTGACAGTCCAAGAGCAGGACAAAAGCACAAGCCACACCGTTATGTACCATTGACTAGTGAGATTTTTCAAAACGTCAGGTGCTTTGTGGGTGCTCAACATGCGATACCTTTACAGAATCACTATTTCCTGGGATCTTTGAAAATTAGGCTGCTTTACAGCATACATCCTTTACAGACACATCCTTACCAGTAGGTTTCAAACACGTGTTACTTCCTCATAAATCTTTAATCTTCAAATACTTGTTTGCGGGGTTTGTTGATCAAATGCTAGATTTCCTAGGGCTAAATACAATGAAATTTGGCAAACATGGCACACATGAGACACTGTGTGCTGTGATCCATTAGAAAATGAAACAGGACCAGTTAGTGAGGAATCACTGCTGCTAATGATGCTGGCAGGGATACATGCCCACAGACTTCTTGAATTTAATGCTGCAGAGGAAAGACTTTGCCTTTGACCACAACACATTTTTCCATTTGTTTTTGTTGTTTTTTCTCATCGTATGCTACTCAGCTTTTTGTTGGAATTAGAAAAAAAGTGATAAAGGGATACCATCACTTTTCTACAATGCTACTCCCAGGGACTTCTGCTTAGGTAGAAGCAGCCCCTACTTGGTGTTACTTCCAGTTTCTGTGTGGTTTTTGCAGTTCATACCACACCAGTGCAGGCAAAGCAGAAGAGAGTGCTCCCAGGTTTCACAAACAGCTCAGAGACTGACTCACTGTATCACCATGGCTAAAAATATAAACTTTGGATGTCTTAATTCACAT
>NW_009715424.1:0-2708 GCF_000703405.1 Apaloderma vittatum | reverse complement strand
GCAGGCAAGGCTCTTCTTTGGTTGTGTCTGGAGATCCCTACACCTACAGCACAGATCAGGCTGGGGCTAAAACTAAAGTCGTGCTTCAATGGTCTCCTGGACCCATGGACACAAGGGTGGGTGGAGACCCCAGGTGAGGCTGCTCAGGCCCAAGAAGACCTATGGATGCTCCTGTGGGCCCTGACTTTGTCCATGTGGGATTCCATCTGCTAGTGCCCTCATCAAAACAGTTTTTCACTTTCTTATGTCCTGGGTCTGTCCTCTGCTCCTCTGCTTCCCAACATCCCTGGGGAACGCAATTTCATGGTCACTTCATCCAAGGCTGGCACCGGTCTTCACATCCCTGTGCAGTTCTTCCTCTTTTGGGAATTTCAGGTCCAGTTGAGCATCAGACTGGGTGGTCAGTTTGACATTGGGAATATGTCCACAAGCCCCCTCGACTGCTGGTATCCTTGCTTACCTGTCCAGTGAATACCTGAAAGGCTCATTCCCCAATTGAAGCTGGGAGCCGTGATCCACAGATTTCCTCAGGACATTTCCTCAGCAGCATTTCCTCAAAGTTCCAGATCAGAGCATCCTGAAGAGTAAGAAATGAAGTAAGAGAGCAGAGAGTTGCTGAACAAACTCCCGTGGAAGAAAGAAGTTCGTAGAACTTGGAAGAAGGGTCTGTCCACTTGGGAGGAGTACAGGAATGTTGTCAGAGGCTGTAGGATGCAACGAGGAAAGCTAAGGTCTCCTTAGAATTGAACCTGGCAAGGGAGCTCAAGGGTAACAAGAAAGGCTTCTTCAAGTATGTTGGAAGCAAAAGGAAGACTAGAGGAAACATGGGCCTGCTGCTGAATGAAGTGCGTGTCCTGGTGATGGCAGATGCAGAGAAGGTGGAGTTGCTGAAGGCCAACAGCATTCCATGAATGTTCCAGCATTTCAGAATTGATAGAGAGTAATTAATAATTAAATAACTTGAGGATTGCATTCATTAATTAATTAAATCAATTTAAAGCTTGACATCTCCATCGAGATTGATTGATATATCTATTAAAGCCATGAGGTAAAACAGTTATTGCTGTAACCTTAATAATGTATCACTGGTAAATTGATGTTAGTATTAAACACGAATGTAAATTGATCGAAATATATAACATAATTTTAATTATTAATAATTTATCTAACTGTGGTACAATTATTACAGTAAGAAAACTAATGTAAAATTGAAAATAAAACGTTATTGCATTTACATGTCAGTTACTACTGACTATCGATATGGGAAATAGAGTGCAGATTTGTTAAAGCTGATGCGTAATCATGAGGGGTTCAGGGAGCCAACACACTCCACCCACAACGCTGGAGCCCTGGACCCTCTGGGAGGCCAGATCTACCTGACGTAAAGAGAGGTCAGGTCTACCTGGTCGGGGAGGCCAGGTCTACCTCTCTAAGTAATAGCAGGCCAGATTTACCCTTTTGTCCTGGAGGGGAAGCCAGATCTAGCCTTTGTGCTGACAGGCAGCTAAAGCTGGCCTCCCCGTCTGGATGTGGGTAGATCTGGCATTCCTAATGGGGACTTAGGATACTTGGTCTCCTACTTTGTTTTCACAATGGCTAGACCTGACCTTCCCAACTGTGAGTGGAGCCTGTGGGGTTTTTTTCTGTCCTCAGACTAATCAGATGAATGATCAGCTCCTTACTTATTCAAGAACTATATTGAATCTTCAATATATTTAGGGACACAACCGGGGGAATGGTTGCAAGTTGCAACAGGGCAAGTTTAGGCTGGACATTAGGAAGAAATTCTTCACGGAAAGTGTAGTCAGACACTGGAATAGACTGCCAAGGGACGTGGTTGAGTCGCCATCCCTGGATATGTTCAAGTGTCGTTTAGGTGTGGTGTTGAGTGATATGTTTCAGCAGTGAACTTGTAGTGTAGGGTTAATGGTTGGACTTGATGATCCCAAGGGTCTTTTCCAACTTGAATTGTTCTACGATTCTATGATTCTATTTATTTTCCATAGCAATATTTAGTAGTAATTGATAGGAGTGTAACTGATATGATTTCACTAGCAGGTGGTTTTGGCTACCTTCTTCCTCCAGTAGACAACTTGCAGTCCTCCTGGGTCCTCTGTTGTCCAGTCCAGAGTCTGACCCTCAAGAACACCTGGCTCCCAGGCCTCTTCTACCTGCTGGTTGTTCTGGTTTAACAGTTGCTAGAGATTACACCCAACAACATACACACCAACATTATCTGCACACACCAGTCTCACTAGTTCCTGGTCCTCAACATAACAAAAGACCTGGTGATGTGGTTCCCACTCCAGTGGCTGACACTTGGACCTCCATCCACACCAAGAGCAGAGAGCTCTCTTGCTGCAGAAAACTCTTGGAAATGGAGGTATTAAGAAAAGAAGAGAAGCTGTGCTGATCCATTGTAGGTCGCAGCCAGGGAAGTGGACTGACCAGCCAGCAATTTGTGCATGACCAGATCCTTTCCGCTCTTTCTCTCTGTGTTCCCATGCTTGTTTCTCCACAAAACACCTCAATCCCTTTCCCTTCCTTTGGTCTGTTCCTAGACATTCCATGGCAAGTCACGCACAGGTCCCAAATGCTCTTTCTGGCTTCCCATCATGAGTGTCAGTTCCTCGAGGCAGAATCCTCCACCCTCAGTTCACAAGACCATCATGGGAGACACTCAGTGAATCTTTCACTCAGGTATGTTG
>NW_009715423.1:38381-42161 GCF_000703405.1 Apaloderma vittatum | reverse complement strand
AGAAAAGGAGGCTGAGGGGACACCTTATTGCCCTCTGCAACTACCAGAAAGGAGGCTGTAGCGAGGTCGGGGTTGATCTTTTCTCCTGTGACAGGTGCATCAGGGGAGGTTTAGATCGAATATTAGGAAAAAATCCTTCATGGAAAGGACTGTTAAGCATTGGAACAAGCTTCTCAGGGAAGTGGTTGAGTCACTGTCTCTGGAGGTATTTGAAAGACGTGTAGATGTGGTGCTTAGGGACATGGTTTTGTGGTGAACTTGGCAGTGCTAGGTTAACAGTTGGACTTGATGATATTAAAGGTCTTTTCCAACCTAAACGATTCTATGATTCTAAAGCCTACTGCAAGGACTTACTGTGCTTTTGTCTGCAGCAGATGGTACCGGCTGTTGTAGGAGAGAGGAAAATGGATTACATGGATGCTGCTGTGATCTGGCATGGCATTTCCTACATTCCCCTCCCTGGTCAGCAGTGGCCACGTTTCTGTTAGCTACAGCCAGCTTTCAAAAATCTCAGAAGTCTTTTCAAGTACTAAAAAATCCCTTATGAGTTCAGTTTATCTGTTTCGCACAGTACTTACTTAAAGCCTGTATAAAAGGAACAATCTTTGCACTTGAAGAGTTTTTTCCCTCCATGCTTGTCACGGTAGTGACGCCGAATGCTCTGTATGTAACCCGAAGAGAATTCACAAAATTCACAGTTAAGGATGGCTTCTGTTTTTTCCATGCCTGCAGCACTCCCAGAAAGTGGGATTGGGCTGATGTTGCTGTTGTTTCTGGCCAAAGCTGCAGACTGGTAGTGGTTCAACTGCTGCTGAACATCAGGAGGCTCAGAGTATGAAGAGTCTGTAAAGAAGCAGAGTGAAGTTGTTATTGTATGTGGATCAACAAATCCAAAACTGTTCGAGGCCTGCTCCAGCACCTATTGGCTTTCAGAGGCGTTGATCAAGATGTTGGTTCTGAAATCCACTAATAGCTTTATGAAGGGATTAAGAAAAAAAGGTGTAGCATTTCTTAATCTAATCTAATGTGTACTCTACAATTTAAAAATTCAGTATCAATTATGCTTTTTAGACCTCATTTGGGGAGGAAAGAAGAGATAGATTTAAATTAAAGGTAGTCTAAAAAGAAGTCTAGTTTTAAGACACTTTTTATTTGTCAAGGTAAAGAACACTAATCATACTGCCACATGTTTATGGTTTTGCTGCATAAATCAGAGCAGATCCTCTCACACGTCTTATGCCAGTTTACACCAGATCACGATCTGGCATAGGACATATGTGAATAGCCTATCTAAAAAGAAAGGAGGAAAAGAAGAAAGAAAAGACAAATGGATACTCTTCTCTACTTATTCATGGAGTTAAGAAACCGACATCAAAAGTTAACATTAGCGGAATGATACAATTTTACTTTGTCACGTTTGAAGCATTCTGACAAAACACAAATTCAAGTTCTCCTAGCTGCTGATGTTTGAAATGAAGTCATCACTGGAAAAAAGTGTATTTAATCTTAAATTCCAGTAAAGCAAATTTCTAAACCACATTTCCTTAGAAGATGCTAAGCTGTGCTATACTGAGAGACACACCTCTTTATACTGATACATCTGTATAGGTGCATCCCTTCTACAAGGCAGCTGAACTCATTCATACCACTTTAAATGGCATGTGAAGAAACACAGTCCAGAGATGTCGCATTACTGAAACTGAAAGCTATAATACTTTAATTGGACCTCCAGAAGAAGGAGAGGGTGTTGTTGAACCTTTCTCAACATGCTGCTTCAATGTGGAGGTTAGGAACTCATCTGCTTTGTCCTACATAACCCACAGCTGCCCATGAATTGCACAAATGAAAACAGAATAATAAAGCACAGATGAATTTCAGCGTAACTTTCCTGAAAAGAAGACTTATCTTTTCTGAAAGATGAGGGGAAAAAAACAAGGAGGGGTGGAGAGAGAGGGAAGCCTGAAGTTGGGATACTGAAGTCAAGATAGAGAAGTCAGGCTGTACCAGCCACCTCCTGCTTTGATGAGTACTTCATTTTCCAGAGCTTAATTTCCTGACAGATATGTGGGAATTCTCCAATACATACTTGTGAGAACTTAACACCATCCATTCTAACCAATTAGTATGGAGGAACAAAAGGCAAACAGGCCTATACAGCACTCAGTGAGGGGACTCCTCCACCTGCCTTCAAATGAGAAAATGCTTGCTTTTTTTTCTCACTCCCACAGAAGGGGTTATGCATGCCTGAGAAATGAAAAATAAATTAACAAGAGCAAAAAACCAAAACACGAGCAGGAGATAAACACCTCCAAGCTCCTCTGGCTTCATCACCAGGTGTACAGCAAAGACAAAGGCAGACACATGAAAGATTCCGGTAATACGAATTAAATACTTTTTGTTCTTTCTATCCAAGCCCCATGAACTGAGGCTGGATTACAATGCAGCATTTATCATCTCTTGTTTCCACCACTTCTGCAGCAAGTTTGCTCTCAATGAGAGCACACAGTGAGCTTTGCCCATTCAAAGGTCAAGGGTTTCTTTTCCTTGTGCATGAAGCAGGCTCCCCCTTTCCTTTACTTCGGCACAGGAGGGGCGTGAGAAGCTGCAGTCCTCTGCAAAAGTCTTCTCCCTCAAAGGTATAAACCATGTGCTCAGCCTCTTTTGGAACATAACCTTGAGGCCCAAAATGATGCAAGGTTCAGAGCAGATTTGGTGACTTGCATGTATCTGCAGCACAGTGTCTGGGCTACCAGGCTCAATGCTTCTGAAAGCTCAAAACGCTAAAGTTAGACAAGGATATGATAGCCCAAAAAAAGTTCATATGTCTGAAGACAGTTCTTTTTGTACGTGTACTACTCGAATTACTTGTAGGGTACTGATTAAAGTCTACTTTGTAGTTTACTGTTCCCTGCCCCAGGAAGAAGGGATAAAAAATTTCCATCACATTAGGATTCCCGGCCAAAGCCTCAGTGATATGTGCTGCTAAGAAAGTTACAGGTTTGAAAATTATTATTTTCAGAACAATGAAGTTTTGTTGTTGTCTGGAAGATCTACTGTACTTCAGATGTTTTTACTTCCCCTATCGTCTGGTGTCTGTTACTCCAGTTTTTGAACTTTCAGTTGGATATTCTGCGGAATCTGGCATGTGAAAACTGCAGAGTAGATAGCTAAATCTCTAATCCCACAGAAAAAAAGTACAAAAAGTAGCTTTCCTCATCATCAGGAATAGCCAAAAAGAAAATTCTACCTTTAATATTTGAACTCTTACTTTCTTTTAACCAGGATTCATGCTGGCCACCTTACAAATTTTAGTACATTGCTCAATTACAGTTAGGAAATTGTACAATTGTACAATTACATGAAAAAGCCACCTGAAGAACTTATATGGAGAATCTTACAATTAAGTAACAGTAGCATGCATGTCTGTAGTCCTGCCTGTGTATTCTTCCCCTTTTCCCTTGCCAAAGGCTTTCATCATTTTGCAATCCTTCTGGAGCACAAGATTTAGCACTTCCTGAAGAAAACCATCCATGATTAATACATTTGTACAAAGGTTCTCTTGGTTTCTGACAATCAGCTTGCCAGATAGCTATCTTAGCATGCAGGCGCAACTCAGCTCCACCAGGAGCTCTTCAGACAAGAGTTCAAAGCCAAGCAAAGTCACGTGAGGTTTTCCACCAACTTCACCATCGTTCAAAAGTAGTACCTGAGAGAATGACTATGGAGGCCAATCCACAGCTGAGGAGCAACAGCACTGCCTCAAACTGGCAGAGCACTTCT
>NW_009715423.1:14915-38350 GCF_000703405.1 Apaloderma vittatum | reverse complement strand
TTCCTGCTGGAAGTGTGGGGTTATGTTCCCAACAGCTCTGCATGTACTTCAGTGCTGGGCTGACTTACTAAAGGCATTGACCAAGAATTAGCATTTACACCGGCCTTGAGCTGTTGTGCACCAATTTAGAGGACACGTTTTGGCAGTGTTGCTGCTACAACTACAGGATGCCTGGATGTCAGAGTGGAGAAGGAAGGAGGAAGAGAGAAGAGCTTTCCCCTCAGAAGTGACTAAAAATTTGTATGTGGCTGTACACAATGCAAGTTCCATTTCAGCCTTCTTCCCGCCTCCCAAGCACAAAGAGTTTGGAGTACTCTGTGGCAGCATTAACAGCTTTGGCAGGAACAGGGCCTATCCTTGCATGTCAGAAAAGAAGTAAAATGGCCTTAGAAGCCTACATCAAGTCAGAAAGACGAATAAAGACACTAAAGTAAGCAAGAGAAAGAGAGTTTGTATTAAGCAATGTAAAACACAAAGGCAAAGAGAGAACACAAAGGGAAAGAAAAAGCAGGAAAATGAAACACCAGGAAGTACCTATTACATGTTAAGGAAAGAGATTACTTACTTTTTTTTAAGAGCCCTGAGGCAGAACAAGAAAATAATGTTCATACGTGCAGTGCAAGGAAAGAAAACGGAATACCAAGTCCTGATTGATTTAAAACAACCAGCCAAACCAAAAAAGCTCCCATGAAAACCACGAAGAACCATTTTTAAAAGTGCTTTTTTCCAAAATGAATGGAAAGACTTCACCATACAGCTCCAAAAGCAAGGTTATGGCATGGAATGATCTGATGTAAAAGGAAGCACACATATAGTCATGCTAAGAGGCAAAAGTTTACAGTAATTAGTGTAGTAAAAAATGGAAGGACAGCAGCAAAGCTGCAAATCCCAATTTTGAGATTCCACATACTACATCTACCAGCAGACTACCCACACAAGAAGTATAATAAGGCTTGCAAGTATTGTAATCCCTACCACCATCTATGGATCTAAAAGGTCACAGAACCTACCCTCAGTATATAACAGCATTCTGATATCCAAATGTGGAAACGACTATTTGAAAAGAAAGCAGTAGAAATGACTGTCCACATGGTGACTCATCAACACAGCCATACCAAAATTAGTTCTGCATGGTGGTACTTATAATAAGTAAGTCTCACAGTGTCTCTGCACGAGGTGAAGAGAAATAGTATTTCCAGAGTGTCTAAAACACTTAAATGCCCCATAAATGATACTGCCACCCTGGAAATTTTATTCGGAGTACAGACACAAAGACTGACACAATGAGTCTGTCAACAATATTAGAAGTTAGTACCTCATCCAAAAGAGCATTCACTACAATGCCATGCAATGCAATCACAAAAAAGCAGCTTGATACACACCCGCATACCCCAGGATCATACACTGGGGAGAAATATAGAATGAAAGCCCACCTCAGAAGCAAAGTGATAATCAAGAGTGTTCATGGATCCCCTGCAAAGGTCAACATGTTTCAGATATCAAAATAAAAAAAAAACCCTTGGGATCTTTTCAGACGAAAAAAACCCCTAAAGATTCTGATCCAGACACATACATTTACTCAGAAATTAAATTATGTTTTAGTTATTTGTAGATATTTTCAGAGCTACTGAATACGCCACAACATAACACTAAAACAAGACACCCAAACTAAGCAGCAGCAGACTAGAAATACACCTGGATGTGATATCTAAGTAAGAGACGCTGAGCAGCCCTTGAGAACCCAGAGGAAAAAGCACCTATTAAATGAAAGAAATCAAACCATTGTTTCACAGAACTAGATGCATCTAATGTAAGCATTTGCATGCCTGCACAATGACAGATAGAGATCAAGGGAGAAACACTGTTCAGGTAAAGCAACTGCTTGAGTACACTGGGAAGTGAGCTTATTGCTTTTGCAAATTATTAATAATTGAATAGTTCAATAACCAGAAGGAGACCATGGGAGATAAAAGTGAAGACACCGTGCTTTCTCGGTACATCCTCACAGAAACATCAACCAAAGTCGAAAGAGATCAGGATTTGTATGACAAATGAAGTTGGGGAAGGGGATGTTTGGCTCCTCAGGTAAGAAAAAAACAAAGAGAAAATATAAAAAACAGAAAGTACTCTAAAACATTTTTTGGGAAAAAAAGGAATGTGGTAACAGCACAGGCCTAGGATGTTATGGAACTGTCAGAAAAAGTCTTAGAAGACTAAACCAAAATACTTGGTAGGCTACTTAATTTTCTCTGAAATCATCCACATAAAGAGAAGATTTCTGTGAAGGACAGAAAAATTCCAAGGAATTAAGAAAAACAGCCACAAATGGCTTCCTCTGGGTAGAAACATATTTGTGAAACGAAAACAAGACACAATGCTACAGCAAAAACACTAACGAACACAAAATATATGGCCAAAAGCATGGCAGATTGAACTAATACTAATACTAATAATAATAATTTTAAAAGGCATAAGATAAGTCTAAGAGTGGAATTTAGGAGACTGAGGTACATAACGCCCTATGAAATTCAATGGGACTCAAAATTACCAGCTTATTGAGTGGTACTGTAGCATACAGTCATGAATGGCAACAGCTTGTAAAGTGGGAAGGTGGTAAAGCAGGGTGTCATATAAAGATTGTCAAGACTACACACATTTGTTCACTTCACGCCACGCCGCACTGACCTGGAAGGAAGAGTATGTGGGAGGGTGAAATGTTCTGGCAATAAATTAAGCTGAGAGGAGGGGAAGATAGAAGAGACTAAGAATCAGAGAGATGCAACAACACTTTAATGTAGAAGCTTAGGGAAGCCTATAGTACAAGAAGGTTTTATTCATTGCATGTTTAAAAACAGAATATGAAGCTACTTCTCTACCTAAATTCTGATTTCTGCTGAAGAACCTTTACAATGCTAGGATATTGAATGAGATGTAATGGAAACAAACTTTGTGTCCCTGTCTGCATGCTCCAGAAGATGAAAGAAAAGAGTAATCACAGAGGAAAGAAAAAAAAGTCCTGGAATAAAAATGCCATTTAAAGGATTTACAGCAAAAAAAACCCACCCAAAAACACTGTCGGAGGAATTTATTGCAGTATTATCTGTAAAGGCCACTTTTTAGATCATCTTGGATCAGCTTTTGTGAGAGAGATACTACATATATGTCTAGGGCTCAGAAGAGAGAAATCAGACTATATGACCTTGTTTATTCAAAACAGGTGAGGAACTATATCCATCTTTGTTTATAACTTCAAATTCCCTTTAGAGTTAAGTGTACACTTATCTGAGTTGAATCAAAATAGGATATATGCTACACAGCTTCTTGTGCTAATACGAAAATAATTTCAAAGGGACATAAATTTCATTTTCTCATTTGATTTCCTTTGCACTGAGAGAGCCATACTGCTGCCTATTGGATAATCTGTTTCGTAATTGAGATCAAGGAAATAGTGGCTATAATACTCTATAAGATCTGCATCTGGGGAGGAACATCAGGCACCAATACAGATTAGGGGATGTCCTGCTGGAAAGCAGCCCCATGGAGAAAGACCTTGGAGTCCTATTACGTTGTCCATGGGACAGCAATGTGCCCTTGTGGCCAAGAGGGCCAATGGGATCTTGGGGTGCATTAAGAAAAGTGTGTCCAGCAGATCTAGGGAGGTTCTCCTCCCCCTCTACTCTGCCCTGGTGAGATCACACCTGGAATACTGTGTCCAGTTCTGGGCTCTCCAGCTCAAGAGAGACAGGGACCTACTGGACAGAGTCCAACAGAGAGCTACGAGGAGACGGCTGAGAGGGGATGTTATGAATGTGTATAAATATCTGAGGGGTGGGTGTCAAAAGGAAGGGGATGGTCTGTTTTTGGTGGTGCACAGTAATAGGATAAAGAATGATGGGTATAAGCTAGAACACTGAAAGTTCCACCTCAACATGAGGAGAAATTTCTTCACTCTGAGGGTGACAGAGCACTGGCACAGGCTGCCCAGTGAGGTTGTGGAGTCTCCTTCTCTGGAGACTTTCAAAACCCTCCTGGACGCGTTCCTGTGTGACCTACTGTAGGTGATCCTGCTCTGACAGGGGGGTTGGACTAGATGATCTTTCGAGGTCCCTTCCAACCCCTACCACTCTATGATTCTGTGATAATCCTCTCATTATAAACTAGGTTTTTTTAGTAGCTGCTGTGCCACTTAAAACCTTTGCAACATCAGTGCCAACCCACCACCGCTTTGTAACCCAGCAGTTGCTTTGCTCACTGTTATTTTCACTGAAATACAGAGATGATGCACGGGGAGAGCACTGTGTTTCCCTTCCTCTGGCATACTTGCTACTTCACCTCTGTTTATAAGGTTTCAGCCCTATATTCTTATCATTTGTTATTCAAGGAATAAAATTCCATTGTCTAAATACAGGGTAGCACTTAAAACCAAGACTTCTGCTGCATGTCAAACATTGTGATCTCCTTGTGCTTACCTATTTCCTTAAAATGCATAAAATAAAAAGTTGCCCAGCTTTTCCTTATTTTATTGAGCTAAACTGAAACCTTATAGATAGAAGTGGACTTACAGAAGAAAGGAACACAAAACAGGTCTGGAAATAGCTTTAGCAAGATGCTACTGATCTAACCTATCTGCCAAAAGGACTTACTGGTAACAGATTCTTTTCTGAATTTAGAAAGATTTCATACTTTGACTGATTCTTCACACAGACAGTAATCTACCAAGCAAATTTATTTTTTTTTTGCATCAATAACCTTACCATCCTCATGCTGTTACGCTCCATGGTTTTCTTTTCATTTTTAAAGGCAATTCATTAGATATTTTTCAGGAGCACTCCATGTTTCCTTCTCTATTGCTCCGGCCCTTTAAGTGTTTGTATTACTAAACGCAGCCACAAACACACATGCTGCTGTCACCTAAATGCTCACTTGCTTCTAACCTTGCAATGAAGAGGGGAAAGAAATCCTGCTTTATCACGTGTTACATTTTCGCATTCTGCTTTAAAACTGGATCTAATATTACAGTAACAATATATGGGCACTGAGGATCCATTCTAATCATAGAGCTCAAGAACTTGTAATTTGTTATTGCCAACAGAAAGGCCTCATCTCTATCGCCAGAAGCTCAGATCACTATAGGCAGCATTTTCAACCATTGGTTCCAAAATTTACGTAACAATGTCCCTTAAAGAAGAAATAAACCCAAGCTACTTTAATGTCAAACTTTGGACCCGTCAACTACGATGATGACATATGTTCATTTCAACACAGCTAAAATGAGAAAAGGAGTTTTACCTCTCCATCAAGCACCAAATCCCTCTAGTGGGTTTTAGATCAATAGGAAGTAACTGGAGTCTCAGGGGACAGACAGAATGAGAGTTAACTTACACAAGACAGCTACTAACACATGGGATCCATATCCTGTAGAAATGCTCTCTCATACAGCATTGGTCAAGTCATACCACGTACCACCTTATAGCAATAGCATTGTCTTTACTCTTTATAGAGCTATCACAGATTCCAGGGACAGTAGTAGTACATGACAGGTAAGATAGCATCACCCACCACTTTGTCCCCCACCCTGAACATAAAAATCATAGTCAAAAGAAAGGAAAAACCTCAGGGAATAAAGAGCCCACAGGAGTCTAGATAGCTTCTTTCTTCCGCCTGTGGATGCAGTCAGGTCATTTCTGTCTGCCCAGAAGGAATCCAAATGTTTCTTCCTTCATGTATTACTTGATCCACTCAAACAACTTACTTTGTCTTCTCTCTACCTTAGGCAAGTCTTTCAGTATTACAACTATTTTCAGCAATCCCATCACAGCAGGCAGGCCAAATCCATACAAAAACTGACAGCAACTGTCTCCCAGTTGCCTGAGTTCCTGTCTCCATCCTGTTGAATCTCAATTTTGCCATTACTCATTCAGTTCAAGTATAAAAAATTCAGCACCAGAAAAAAGCACAATGAACAGCAAGTTGACACCCCCCGAGCAGAGCCAATGAGAGAATAAACATCTCCCTCTGTTTCACAAGCCACAAAACTGTTCTCAACACGCTGTAGGAAAAGGCCAAACGCCAAACAACTATACGCCAGCGGAAAAAAGCTGCAGAGCACAAGGTCGTCCCCAGTGCCCTAGGTATTTGAAACAGCGAGGAGTTTGTTCAGTAAACTTAGAGGTGAACAAGCCCTGCACTTGTTCCACCAGTCTCTGCCAATCTGATGCAGGAGAAAAGTTCCCATCTGATCCAACACCTGATGGTTAGTTTAACACTGAGCACAGGATGTAAGACACACCAACAAGTACTGGAGAGTTTTAACAAGCACTGGCAGGCAGTGTGGCCACTGGCAGGACCTCTGGGAAGGAAAGACAGGCAAAGGCTGAGGGGAAAACAGAAATTTGCTCTAGGTTAGAGAAGGAAGGAACATGGCTGGAGGAAAAAAAAAAATGTAGCCTGGAAAGAAGAATTAATCTGATACCTCAGAGTGAACATGCAGCATCAGTCCTGGCGGGCACAAAAGCAGGGAAACGGGCAGAACAAGTAGACAGCTCTTTGCAGCCTGGCTGTAACTACAAAAGCAGAGGCATCCTCTGCAGCATGCATATCACCATCTTGCTTGCTTAACATGGATGCTATCCTTCCAACTAACTAAGCCATTAGGTATTGAAGCTTTGCCTGAAGCTGTGCTGTAGTCACTACCAGCTCTCTGCCTCCCCAGTCAAAGAAGAGTCAAATAAAAGCATCTCAAACTTCAAAAGTCTGGGGTCCAAACACCTTCCTGTAAATATCCCAAATCCCAAATTAAACACAAAGAACAGGTTACTCTACTTCAACACCACATTTCTGGACTGTGAGGACTCCAACTGTTGTGGTCTTCTCCAAACAGCAGCAGCTGTAAAACACTAAGATGCAGCAGCAACAATGAGAGAGAAATATGACCAAAGGTGAAGAGGACAGTCTTAGGAACTTTCTGCCCTGACTGGAAGGTTAGAAAAATATCCCTTATCAAGAGCAACAGTGCACACAAACAGAAATAAACATGTGTCAAGGGTTAGGGCTGGGCAAGCCACTGAACGCTGACAGATGCTCTCTAACCCCCTCTCCCTCCACCTCCAAACGGGAAGGAAAAGGGAATGAGGCAGAGAGACTTATGGGATAGGAAAGAAAACTAAGACAGCTTTAATAAAACAATAATAAAAGAACTAATAAGGTAATAATAGTAAAAAATAACTATATACAAATATATATATCTGATATGGAACCCAACCCCTCCTCCTAACAATCACCACTGACGCTGCAGAGCAGGCAACGCTGGGGAAGTCCCAGGCTCAGAGGCAGAAGGGAGCCAGACACAGGAGCTGGAATCAGGAACTGGAATCAGGATCAGGATCAAAGATGGAAGATCGGACGGAATCGTCCCTGAACGCTGGCCATTGAAGAAAAGACAAAGAGGCCTAAACCCTTGTGATCCCTCAGTTTTGTACTGTATATGATATATATGGAATAGAATATTCTTGTTGGTCATCTCTCTTGTCTGCTACTCCCCAAAGGTGCAACCTTTTACTTCCTTGTGACCCCTCTCACTACCCTGCACCCCCAGCGTGGCACACAAGAGCCAGCAGTGGCCTTGGTCACTGTGGGAATAAGTATCAGCAAGAGCCTTTCTGCATCCCAGTCCCAGGCAGTAACTGCAAACATCAGGTGTTATCACTGCCAGTAGCAGATACTGCAGAAACATGCTGCCAACTTCAGAAAGAAGAGACGGGGCCACTGAACAGAATTGGTTCTGTTTAGTTCAAACCAGGATAACATGTCAGCCCCAAACTACACTATGTGTGAAAGTAAAAATCAGAGGTAGTATGTTCGAGCAAATGGAAAGCTTGACTCTCTTCTGAAAAGTGGAAGGAAGAGGGAGATGCGTGGTGCTAAGGCTGAGTGGACCAGTGTAAGAATCCTGCCTCAGTGGCACCAGTTGAGAAGACTTTGTTGAAAAGGCTCCTTGCACTGTTCTCTTGTTCTGGTGCTACACCAGAAATTGCTTTAGCAAACCTGCTAAAGGCCCTCTGCACCCCTCAGGATTTCATCTCTCAGAAGGCATATAGACACACATCCTAATTATTCATTATCCACTTTGGGGAAGTGTACAGAAATGGGAAGGGATTTACTGTTTTTAAACAGCAGTCCCAGAAACAGGACCTTGTCAAACAGTTTTGTACCCAGCCTAGCTCTGGCAAAGCAAGCAATGCGTTTATATTTCAGTCTTTAGATGAGGCAACGTTTTTTTCCACTGGCAAAGGCTAAAGTTCAGAAAAAGCTGGAACTGGGC
This sequence comes from Apaloderma vittatum, assembly GCF_000703405.1. Taxonomy (NCBI): domain Eukaryota; kingdom Metazoa; phylum Chordata; class Aves; order Trogoniformes; family Trogonidae; genus Apaloderma; species Apaloderma vittatum. The sequence goes on along the minus strand of NW_009715423.1, from coordinate 30,030 downwards.
ACTGGGTGCTTCACTTAGCAGTTTTCAAGGCATTTGCTGCTGCAATTAATTAAATTTAATGAAGATGTACTGGGAAACTCAAAATATCTCCTAGTTCTGACCTTGCATGTGTTTTGTCATGTGTGCTAGTATTAATGATAGATCTCGATTTGTTTGCACAACAGCAAAAGGCATGACTACTGAGTTTGAGGGCACACCATAATATGCTGCTTCCTACATTTCAAGAACTAGATACCACTGTGAAGGCATGATCTTGTACAGTAGCAACATGACTGAGAAGACATTAGGAACTACATCCAGGTCTGTCTAGGCTATCACTTTGCAGTTTACTATTTTATTTGGACAGTTCAAGATTCTCAAGCAGTAAAATTAAGAAACTATTATTTTGAATTACTGCACACAGTCATGATACAAACAAATATATGAGGCTCCAAATCTGCCAGCCATATGAACAGAGTTGCTCCACGACAGACGACACTTAGGCCAAAAGGGTTATTTTCACAAAATAAAGAGCTGCTCAAAAAAGCAGTAGCGTCGGCCAGAGCAATTTAGGGCAAGTATTTTACATGCTCCCAGGAAGCTTTTGCTGATGGTGAAGCTGTAACACAAAACCATTTATCAATCTATCGAGTCATTCAGCCTTATGGGCTTTATGACAACAGGTTGCACTCATGGACTTCTCCAGTTCAGAAAAACCTGGCAGTCCACCACCTCCACAACCCCTGAATACTAGAAAACATGCATAACACCAGTGCTTACACAAGCAGTGTTTGTCACCATATGCTTTTCTCCTTAGGTAATGACCACTTTGCAGGTAACACCTATTGTTATCACTCCTGTTTTCTAGGGTTCAGTCACAGAATTTTTGTGTCTCTGCCTTGCTTCCAGCTCTTCCTTGCTGAAAGAGATGGTAGTCTTCTAATGTTATGCCTTGACAATGCAGATTGCGGGATTCCGTTTCTTTGCACTCAGGTCAACAGGAACAGAGCTGACACTGCACAGTGCAATAGTGGAAAACCTTATCTGTGACACATACTGCCTCATAGGATGGCAGTATCATCAATAAATCCATACGACCCTTCTGGGCAGAGTTTAACATCAGTATAAGTTCTGACTCTCACAAAGACTGTGAAAGAACACAGAAATTGATCTTGTTAAGGGATTCACCCAATCCTTCTAGCAGTATGTAATATCTGAATTTACACTGAATTTTTACTGTGCAAGTTCTCAAAAGTATTCGGCCACGTTTCAGTGTAAAGGGCAAATAAGAAAATACAAACAAACAAAAATGTCAACCACACAAATACAAATAAGCAGTAAAACATCATTCCTTTCTTGCAAGAGGAAAAACACCTGGGCAAGCTAAAACTTTTACCACAATGGTAACCTTATCCTTTCAACAAGAGCTGGATGCCACAAACCATTCAGTGTCCCTATGCTTTGCAAGATATGGAAAAGCTGCAATGGTGATGAACATTTGTTGTTTTTTTTGTGGCTGTTTGTAAGAACAACACTCTCAAAACAAAACATCACCACCCCAGTTTCCCAAAAAACGAGTGCTTTACCTACTGCTAGTTAGATTAGGACACAATGAAAACAAGTTTTTTACATATCAAAATACCACCCAACACACAAGAGAGGTAGGACACAAAAAGCAGCATCTTCCAACGATGTATCTGCAAGAAAGCCTTCTCTGCTGACCCGCTGAGACTGACACAGTCACCTTTCACTACTGCCCTGAGAGAGGCAAGGAGGACTAATGCGGTTGTTAAGCTTCCTAACGACAACACAGTTGCCTGGGATGGGCCTACCTAGAATGTTCAGCACCTATTCCACTTTAACTTCACTTCCACGAAAAGTATATCAAGCATCCAGAACATCTCCAGGATATACAGTTGAACACTTTAGATATGCCTGCTGCTACCAACACAGAACTGAAGAGATAAGTCACAGAAATGGAAACATATTCAGTCTTCTAATGAATGGATCAATCTAAAAGAACAGAAGAAATGTTCCAAGAAAGGCCCCTTAGGGAACAATTTCTGCAGGGAAAAAAGCATCAGCAGAAGGTCCACTGGACAGTTGTTTCAGAACGCTTCTATTCAGACTCATGTCTTGCTATTACAGTTCAGCATGCTTTTCCCTATTCTATTTTTACAGGGATGAACAATAGGTAAGATTACTTCCTCTAGCTCCCCAAATCTCCCCAAGTCTGCTGCTCTGTTTCCTATTCCAACCACAATATTTGTCCATGAACAAGAACAGACCATTTCTGCAACCACTTCAATTATACTAGTATGCTGCATACCTATCAACCTACAAGGCAAGTTTGTAACAACGTGAAGCAACTTTATGCCTGCCTTTCACACCAGCCCTAATTCAATTTTGCATCCCTAGTGAAATAACTTGATCACAGACCTCACTGCAGGTTATTTATACACACTAATACTGGCAAAATCCAACTATGCTACACTGTGTGAGCCCCACTTAATATTGACTCCAGTTGGACATAATTGTGCCTGCCACACAGACCTGCATTTCCCATTATTGGGACTAGTCTTTTACCTAGTTCTACATATCACCTCCAAATTGCAGGCTTAGCCCACAAAGATATTGATTTATTCCCTTCTAAAAACCCCCAATAAATGACGTCCTAAAAGCAGCCATCATTAACTTGATCTGCAGCAAACCTCCTCATCTACAAAAATTACTTAAACCAGGTTATTCCTTCAAGTACAGCTGAAAATGTTATAATTATTATAAGACCTGTACTCGCCTGACTAGCTCCCCAGTGGGTGGCTGCTATTATTGTCAAAGTGACTTAACCATTAACGCTATTTAAGGATGATGAAGTTAATTGGGACAAATTCTGTCTTGGTTTCAGGCTGCAATACAGATACAGGTAACAGAGCCAACCTTATGAAATGCTTCTGTTAAGTCATCATTTTACGTATTTTAAGAGTTCCTAAAGGCTGTAAAATTATCTTCTACAGAGATCTGCACTCAAATTTTAACTTCACTAATCATGACTAATCATGAACCATCCCTTCCAAACTCAAATATTGTCCTTTTGTTACACCATTGCTACCAAAACATAGAGGAAAGATGGCCACTGAAAACTATTCTCCACTTCTTAGTCAGTAAAGGAGTATTTTTTTAAAAAGTAATAAAAAAGCAACAGGATACATCACAAGATGTACACTGCTTGTTGGATTAGTTTAAGCTAGCATTAGCAAAACCAAAATCTCAGTTAGTAAATCTTCATTGCACTGTTCCAGACAATCACTTGAAAAAAGGTAGTCCGAGGGCAGCTGGTCAATCATATCTTTTGATATGATTCTGATTCTGACCACAGAAGTGACTTGCTGAACCACAAAAATATTATTCTCGTCTCTCGTTCTTCAACAGAGTATTTCTATGATGATTAAATTTTTCTTTAAATTCCTTTCTGCTATGTTCTGAACATATTGCTTATCTTTCACTCTTCCTGATTTCATGCTTCTTTTCAGTGAAAAAGAAGGGAAGATGGGAGATTGAAAGTGCTACAAAATAATTACTTGTAATATTTACCTCCCACCCGTACTTCACCAGCAACCCTGGCAAAACAGCAGCAACAACAAAAGAACTAAGAACCTTCCAAATCTGGAAAAATGCTTTCTTTTTTCTCTCATCAAATACATCCTGATCCACCCCAGTTCCTTGAAATCTGCAGGTCTGAACCTTTTACAGTCTCCCACATTCTACTCTCATGTCAATGCAACTCATTTAGGAACTAAGACTTTTTCCCAAAGATCAGCTCTTCCATGAGTCTGCACTTTCTCTGTCAACAGCGTCCCTTCCTCTGCTGCTTTCCAAATATCTTCTGCATACTCCTCCAGCACAAGGGTATTAACAGCTTTCAAAGAAAGCATGGAAAATAAAATTGTTCTCAGATTCTCCTTCCTGCAGATGTAGCTTAACAGCTGAAGGTACCTTAGGTGTCCTCTGTAGCAAGGATGAGAAGAATAACTGCTTTTACTATAATTACAGGTTCACATTTTAAGCTTAATCATGTGGTTTTACTGAAGCGCTCTGTCGATGAGATAAAGAGGTGTTTTTCAGAAGCATGGATGGAATTAGATGATCCCTTTTCCACTGGCTGTCAATAGAAACTCTGCCTTGGGAAGTTTTCTACCATTTAAATCTCTACTAAGAAGTAAAGCCAGCATTGACATATTACAAAGTCAACTGGCGACAGGGCACGTTAATGTAGAATGAACTGGTGAGGATCTAAAGCAGGTCAGTTCCTACAATACTACATTTATTCTTGCTTTTGATGCAACTTCTGTTTTTTCTTAATGATAAATGAAGCTGCTTTTCTGGGTAATCTACCTGCCGTAATTTCGTTTGTAAGAAAAATATTAAGTGGCACCTTAGACAATTAAATTCTTGCTCTGAGGCACCTCTTACCATTAGAGTCTGCAGGAGTGTGGTTCTTGGAGGTGTGGTGGGCGTGTGAGGCTGCAAGGCTGACAATGCGGGGTCTTGGTAGTGTCAGTGCTTTCCCATGCACTTTCAAGGAGTGCTCTTTCAGCTGGCTGATTGTCATGGTGGAAAATGTGCAGGAGGAACATTTGTAGGCATGTTCACCTGGGTGAGCGAAATACAGGCAAGTCATCAGCTCACAAAAGAAACAAAATGGGGCCCCCATACTTCTGTTACTGAACTCGGCAGCAAAATTCCCATGGACTCTTCCGTGAAAGACTGGCCCCAAAGAGAAAAAGCCATGTGTGTCTCCTTGTTGGAGCAGTCAGTCTGGAGCCTGCGGTTTCAAACACCTGCTTTGGACCAAAGTATCACTTTCTGACAACTGCAGATCCTTGTAAAGTGACCGACGTCAAAAAACAGAGATCAGACTCTCAGCATGCCTGTGTTGCATGGTATGAGAAGAAAACAGACTCTGGGATGAAAATGGAGTCACCTCACTACAGCACTTCCAAATTTCTTTGGGAATATAGCAACCAGAGAGGGTGAAGTCATCTGTTTCTGCATGCAGCACATCCAGTGTCATTATTAATGAAGCAAGAAGGACACCACAGTATACTAACAAAGGTTCCTCAAACAAAAACCACAACCAAACCCAAATAAGCACAAAAAAACCACAAAAAACCAAACCAAAACCACCAAACAGGGAAACTTATATTTGAGGGAGGAGGAATTTACATTTGGGGAAGGTCACATTTTCCTTATGAAAAAACTGCCATCAGGCAGAAATAATCTTCATAGAACTGGTGACCAAGTCAAGGTTGGTTTACTACAAGAAGCGTACATGGCAATATCAAGAGCAGTGCACATCTGTAAGGCTACGTGAAAGTGTGTTATGAAAAAGTACTAGAAGAAGTGAAAGAAAAGAAATAATGAACAGTAGTGAATTTAATTTTGAATACATTCCGAGCCACAAAGACAGCAAACAAGGAAAAACAAATCCTGAGACAAGATTTGTTTTGCATTAAGCATGGAGCAACTGGAACATAAAATGAAACTGTCCCAACACAAACAATGTGGTATTATAGAGGTGCCAAGGTATTGTTTTGGAAGTGCTGCTTCCACGTACAAGAGTATCACTGGCCACACATGAGTTGTACATTAAGTGCCAAAACTAATATAGGAGTGAAATATTCATGAACAGTAACAGAACAGGAGTTCTGGTAATGAACGAAGCAGAACATGTTTTCCGTCTCTCAACAAATTTAGCAAACAAGGTTTTCAAACAGCATTGTTCCTGCCAGGAGTAAGTGAACCAAAAGAGAACATGAAAACACATGTATTGCAGTAAGTCAGAGTAAGCACACCTGAAAAGATTAGCAATCATCCTACATAAAAATAACTCCCATCCCTCTCTTCCAGAAAGCTATGACAATCACAGGGACAAAATACAAACTCTTAAAAAGTCTCTTTTGGTACATCTGAAAAAGAATATGTAACTTAAAGAGCCTGAAATGGTGAAATGCAAAATTGCCCCACATATTTTACAAATGGCACTTCTCATCTGCATATTATATCAGTTATATATTACCTTGTTACAAATAAAAAGAAACCATTTTTTGCACAGCATGTACAACAAGTCACTCAATGGAAGACGATAATATCAAGGAAAAAGAAACTCCAAAGCATAAGATAACACTGAGATACAGATATAGACCTTCCTAATTTGTAAGTATAAAGAGATTCCTGCATGGCAGTAGGCACCAACCGTTAACTTAAAAGCACCACAAGATGTTAAAGCAAATAGAGGACAATTACAGAGTAAGCAGTCTAGATACAACTAATAAATATATCCACTAAACAGCCAAAACAGTCCAGGTAGACATCAGCATGAAAGGATGTGTGTGTTTGCAGAGCAAAGGCTACAGTTTGGCTTAACAGAAGCCTTCCTCACTTTGACTGCTAGTTTTGCGTTTCATAAAATTACTATATTAATATACATATAAATAAATGGATCTAAAAATTTACATATTGGGTCTCAACACCCAATATGTACTCAAAGAATTATGTTCCAGATTACATAGAAACTGCGTCAGGCCAATACTCTGTCTTACAATCATCCATCTGCGCATGCAGTGCATTCAGTGTAATTACTAATGAAGCAAGGACACTAGAAAATGCTAACAAAGACCCCCAGAAATATAAGGAAAAGAAAAGAACAGATGATAAAGATCAGATGAAAATAAGACTTAGCGATACTGTAAACTGTTCTGCTCTAAGCCAAAGGAGATGGCACACACTGGATGAAAAACAAATGCTAGAAACACTGACTGGTACCAGCTGTTAGGCAAGAATGCATTTTACAGTCCACTGAATTTTGACCCATCCCCAGAAAATGAGGGGGAGAGGCAGGCTGAGTAAAAGACTCCAGGATTCTACTGAATTTGGAAGATCTCCAGGAGACATCAGAAAAACTCAGGGGGATTGAAGTTTCCATTTCTAAATAAATTGGTAATGAGATGATTTGCAACAAACAAAAACATGGTAACAAAGTAGAGGTTCGGAGAACCACTGTGAAAAACTGAGAAGTCTGAGGAAAAGTCTTCATAACGTGTTTATTCAGTAGTATATATTTCTGAAGGATTGACTCAAAACATAACAAACCAAAACTCTGACTGAAAAACATACAAGTAATTTTTCCATGATGTGAGTATGTGTTTGGAAGAAACGGATCTGAGGCAGAAACAGATCATAAGCCTTTGGAAACCCTATCACACAAGTCATTGTGCAAGCACTATCTAGGCTACCATGAAACTGAGTTCTTGTACAATGCAAAACATGGTCCTTCAAGAAATGTCCACTAATGAAGTTCAAGTGTATTCATAATAAATACACCAATGACTTACACAAAAAGGAATGTGAAGTAAGTATTAGTTGCACGCTAACTTCGGCTCTAAAAATCCAGCAGGTTCAAACAAGGTAATACAAAGTAGTCCAACTGTACAATAGCATAAAGAAAATATTTTATGGTTGGCAAAGATAAAGAACCATGTCACCCACACAGGATATGGGACTCTGTAAACCAGAACTGTTGCATACAGTTGTATTTCCTAGGACAGACAGAATGCCATGGTCTCATACAGCAGGAGGTTGACAAAAGTTAAGCCAATCCACAATAGCCATTGAAGTACAGAAAAGGGTCCTGGCACAAGCTCTGTGAAATCCAGAATCAATACAGGGAACAAAGTACAAGTGACCATCAAACCCTTTTACATTTTCGTAGATGAAAAGTAGCTTTGGATAAATGGCAACAGTTAACTTTTTTTTTTTCAAAATCAGTAGACAGCTATAAATTCCTCCTGTCTTTTCTCCTCATTTTCCCATCTTATTCCTTCACCATGAATATTTGATATAACATAAACAAATAATAAAGCAAGGAACACACTTCTAGTCCTCTTGTCACCTGTTACAAGAGTTTCTACTTGCGAGTTCTTAACTATTGGGCTAGATTGCAGGTTTTTAGGTTAGCCAATATTCTGTTATTTGCATCAGAGTGCATGCTTGGATTGCAGTTTGAGGATTGATTTTTTTTGTCCTTTTAACTACAAAGATGCAACAGCAACCAATGGAGACGGTGTTTTTTGCCTCCAATCTTCTGATAACCCTTCAATACATGATGTATGATGGTGCCAAGAGTCTAGGGTGAAGGAATAAAGATGAGGAAATTGAGTCTTGCACTTTTTAGCAATCAAAGGTGCAACACTTTGAGGTGCCCTATCCTGTACAACACAACATCTTCCCAATTCCTGTTCATTAGACATTTGTCTGTTTGCTTGCTTGTTTGTTTGCTTGCTTTGCTTGATTGCTATGGATTCCGTAGTGCAATATAGAGATTTGCAAGACAAATTTCCATGTATGATAATGGAATCCTGCAATTCTCAGTTTGCTGCACACAGACTTGACTCCCAAGTTTGCAGTGTTCAGTTTTAACATGAGAGTCAGTGTAAGATTCTACCAAAAACGAGGGCAATCCGCAATCCTTTTCCCAGAGTCACCTAAAGCACAGAGAGAAATACAAACGTAGTGGAGCAAAGGTCACTACCAAACCATTAAGACACCAATGGTGTAAGTGGACTGACTAAATTACCTTGGAAACAAGTAGAAATATTAAGAAAAAAATCATTCATATGAAAGAAAACAGAAGAAAAGGAGGAAGTTCTTGAAGTATTCATCACTATTTCACATCCACGTACTTCCAAAAACATTATCCAAAGTCCCATTGATTCCAAAAGGTGAGTAGGCTGGCCAATCCTGACTTGCCTTTAAAAATCTTACCCACATTTGGTGACAAAGCACGTGGTTCAAACCAGCATCTCTGATCAGCAACAAGAATACACGGGCCATTTCAGCTGTTGCACTGCAAATGTGAGAGAGAAAACTTACCAGCATGAGCCTTGAGTATATGGGTTTTCAGGCGGCTATTGTAAGAGGACTTGAACGGGCACAGTTTGCAGCGAAACGGCTTATGGTGTCCATGATGGGTCTGCATATGACGATCCAAACTTGAAAGAGAAAGACAGAAAAGGGAAACACAAGGGAGTAAATCATTCCAAGTATTCCTTCAGATGCAAAGCAAAACACTTGACAGCAATAATAAGTAAGATGCAGACCAGGCTCAACTACTCTTTCTGATACTCTCTCTTAAAATTCAATGGTCTGCTTACAGAATAAAGCACAATCTAATCTGAGAAAAACGAGAAGAGCTGATGCCAATTCTGTTATGCAGAAAGCAAGCCACTTAAATAAACTTATAGGGCAAGATTAGTATAAATTATACCTGATTCAGACTTAAAGGACTTGTTGAATAAACAAGAAATGGACAAGAATAGTAAAATTATCATCACAGAATTTTTCTCCTGCCAAACTTTTTTTGTGAAGATATGCCCCCTTTTGTCTGGTTGATGAAGAAAGAAGAAGGGAAAAAAAGAGTATTTTTGACCAGCTTTAGGAGGAAGCCTTCTTTTGGTTACCGCAGCAAAAGCAGATTAGAGATCCTGCTCTGGGGAGGGTGCCAGCAGGCTGCAGTTGATGAGTTCCAGGATTAAAAGGCAGCAGAGTTTCAGAAGTAACAGTGTGGGAGCTTCGGCATGAAGCTGAACAAGAGAAGAAGGGGTAGCAAAGACCAGCCTCTAATTTCTTCAGGGAAACTGGAAGCTACTGACAGTCTGAATACTGGGGCGTGATCACAACCTGCTCTCTCTCCACAGTTTCTCGTAACAGCTTAGCAAAGTTTGGAAGGGAAAAAGGGATGTTTTACACATTTTCTAATTCTACCTTAGTCCTGCAGAGCAATATGGCTGACAGCCATGAATTCCCGGTCTCCCCATGGAAGGCAGGTAGTTTCAACCTGAGTTGTAAACATTTCCAGTACAGCCTCTTTTTTGGACACACTCGTGCTTTGTGATGTAGCCATAGTTTGAGTCATCTTATGCAAGGTGATGGAACAACAACAGGGCACATCAGCACACTGGAAGAGTGGCAGTTTACCAGAACTAACCCCCACCTGCCACTTTAATTCTAGACCTATTTCAGGTGTATTTCCTTCTATGTTTCCTAAATTGTCCTGCTCTTTTTTTACTGAATATCAACACGTAAATCAAGTGGCAGTTGTTCCAGCCCTATGATGCCACATAAGATTGTCACAGGATCTTTAGCTCCACACTGACAAGAGCCTGAGCCAGAAAAATCCCTATTTATGAGAGCTAACACTGAAGTCTGTGTATTCAAAGATCTGATGACAGAAAAAAAATTTTAAAATGAACTTACGTCTCCCCTCAGGGCCACTTCATCCAAATACAATTTAATAGAAACCCAGGATGGAGTTTGTGGCAAGATAAAATGTACAGCTTTTCCACAGAAATGGGAAAAAGGTCTACTAAATGAGTAAGATATTGAACACTTGCAGTGAACACCTCACAGAACAAAATTTGTGAGGTTAAAGCAGGCTTCCAAATATGTATATAATACGTATCAAGCTATTCTTATATATACCTTAAGGGATTCTTCACAGTAACAATTAAAACAATATTCACAATGACATACTTTGCTTGCAAAATTCTTCCGAAAGCAGGTTTTTAAGTTTTAGTCAGATCTGGGAGAACACTATTATCAAGTTAGGTGATATCTGTAGAGTTCTTTTCCTGACATCTACCACTTTTTTACTTACCCATCATTCTATTTGTAGGACACAACTTTATTCATTTCCTAGGTAAGAAACAAGAGTGACTGGAGACCAAATGCAACACACATCTGATTTTGATAGCAAATCAGTTTAGTAGACAAACAGCAAATTCTGTAAACTGTGTAAGGTAGGGGTGTGCCCCGGTGTCAGCCTTGCCAAATCAGGTGGGATATACCCAGTACTCCATTTCCTCTGTCCCGTTCTTAGTGTTGGCTGCTCAGTCCCACGGACCTTTTCAACAAGGTAGACCAAACCGCAGCATCAGTTCGCAATGTTGTGATACTAGCAGAAATCTTAAATAATATGAGGAGTTAAAAAATGCTTTTTATCATGTTGCCTCTCCCACATGCATTTGATTGCAAAACTGTGACATCTTCACCTAATTTAAGAGCATTACTGATGGTGCTACGAATGCCTAATTCAAATGAGCACCTGGGTACCTCTTCTTCTGTTAAAAGAGTAAATAAGCAGCTCCCTCCCCGGAAACTATAGAAAACATGTACCTACGAGTCAGTCCAACGTGCCAGTCAAAAATATCCCACAAGCCCCATCTTTAGGGGGCATGCCATATATATATGACCATGATTAAACTAATTTTTAAATCTACCTGGGGCTTACGGCAGTCAACCTAAGGGTACAAAACCATGAGAAATGTTACTGTTAATGATGACTGTGTATTTTTCGTATCAGACAAGGAAACAGGCTGAGAGAGTCACCAGTGTACCACACTGGTGTGAATCTGAAATGTTTGCAGACTGAAATTGCATACCATAATTAAGAAAAAAAAATCTGATTTTAAGGTAAGTATATGACAGTTATTTAAGTAAACTCAGTCATGAAACAGGTGTAGTAATCAGAAACAAGGTATGTATATGCAGCAAAAGTTCCTTATATGTGAAAGATTAACAAGGAAAGTAGTTTTCTCTCCTCTTCTTGCCTTGTTAACTCATGCATTTGACAAGGTTGCATAAGTGGTGGTCTTCACTGTTTGCCTACTGAAAGAAGCCTTAGTCTTTTGCATGCATGCCCTTTCCTCACAAGAAAAAAAAAAAAAGGCTTAAATAAATTCAAGAAGATATAAAGATGCAACCTTTCACAAATAGCCAGTTATAATGGCCAAAGATTTCGTAGCATGGAAAACACCTAAATGCTGAAAGAAGTGTTGCACAAGATCAAGTTAAGTGCACTTTTCTTCAGTAACAACCTTCAAAATAGCAGTGCTAGTATGTGCTTCTTTTGAAAACAAAAATAAAAGCCATAACTTACTTGTGTCTGAAAGCAGAGACAAAGGAGCAATACTGGCAGCTGTACTTGTCTTCCCGGGCAAACATGGCGAGAGCCAAGTGACTCCTCTCGTGAGATCGCAGACCCTGCATAGACATCAAAACCCGGTCACACTGGCTGCAGTGGTAGCCCCCAGGCCTGGCTTCATCTTCCAAGGATGTTCCAGATTCAGCTTCTGTAAATTCCAGAATGCCAGGGTCTTTGGCTCCCTCACAACCCTCCATCAAAGTTGTGTTTGAAGGATCTTCAGCTTCCTGCTAAAAAACACATACCACCCCAAAGCCATCAATTCTCTCTCCCTTCTGCCCCTCAGTCTTTGCCATGTGTTTTTTATAGTGCCTAGGTTTCCCACTGCATTATTTTTCTAAATATATCCCTATATCAACTCCATATCAATGGCTTTCCGAAAAAAAGGGACTACTCTTGGGAAGGAAAAACGTTATTATCTATTATATACATAAATGCATATATAATAAAAGAATCTCACTCCTTAATCAAATTTGTGTGAGATAATGCAAAAAGACAAGAAACCAAATTAACTATTGTTCAATGGCCTGCCTATGAGCCTTTTAAATTTGATCAGATAAACATTAGTAAGGTATAGAGCAAGTTCATTTTAGTTTATTTTGCTCTAGTGTATGGGGTAGCTACTCTGCAGACTAATATAGTAGTCTAGCCTACAGCAGACTTTGTTAATCAGTGTCAACTTCACAAGAAGGACAGTACTCTAAGATCCTAGAACCTTATTTTTAAATAAAAAGTAAACTTTGTTTCCCCTTTCCCTTTCTCCTTTCCTTTCTTTCCCTTTCCCTTTCTTTTCTTTCCCTTTCCTTTCTTTCCCTTTCCTTCCTTTCCCTTTCCCTTTCCCTTTCCCTTTCCCTTTCTTTTCTTTCCCTTTCCTTTCTTTCCCTTTCCCTCTCCCTTCTTTCCCTTTCCCTCTCCCTTTCCCTTTCCTTTCTTTCCCTTTCCTTCCTTTCCCTTTCCTTCCTTCCCCTTTCCCTTTCCCTTTCCCTTTCCCTTTCCCTTTCCCTTTCCCTTTCCCTTTCCCTTTCCCTTTCCCTTTCCCTTTCCCTTTCCTTCCCTCTCCCTCTCCCTTTCCCTTCTGTTTCCTTTCTCCCTTCCGCTTTTCTAACCAGAGCATGCATTTTTGAAGCAATTTTAATAACCTACAAGAGTATTCCCATGACATTTTTCAGACATATATTTCAGTTTTATTCCCTGCTGAAAAAAAAAATCTGTTTACTCAAAAGAAAGCATTGACCCTACATAAATTTCCATTGCGAAGCAAGGAGAAAAGAAACTGTCTGTTAGGAGGGAAGCATCTGAATCTGTCAGTAGTACCATGTAAGGTAAAGGAAGGTCAGGGGTAGGGCAATGAAGACTCTCTCAGGTAGTGTGGGTTAGGCTATGAAATGCCCTGCTTCCTCACAACAAGCAGATGATTTCACAAAAGCAGCACCCCTCATCAGGCAGCTGGAGTCTTTGCCAAAAGCGATTTCCCACAGGCTTGTTGCACTTTCACTACCCCTCTCAATATCCTGGAAACTGGGTGTGGCATATCCTTGGAGATGTCCTAGAAGGCACCCCCTTCCACAGGGAGGAAGTAACAACAACACATTTATACCTAATCATCTGAATGAGACCACTGTCTGAGCTGGGTATTGAATGTTCTGTTTGGAGTCAGTGTGCAAATTTCACTTGGAAAGGTGTACCACAAGCAACTTCACACATTTGCATGTGCACGCTTCCTCTTCTTAAAAAAAAAAAAAGAGAAAGAAAACAAGCAGTTCTTTTAGGGTTTAACTAGGCAGAAAAGTAGCTCAGAATAGCTGAGAGAGAGCCTCCTGTTCATAAACCAAGTCTTTCGATCATCAACAACGTCAAATCCTTTGTGGCTGAGAAGAAATGAGAATTAAATAGTCTTCATGCCCCTGGATCGAGAGTGGAAAAAAGTTAAAACATCTTAAAATAAATCAAATGCACTTCAGAAACTTAGGTTAAAATATCACACTGAACTGGAATACTCAATTCAAAACCCATTCAACTTCAGAAGAACTCTCCACAGGTTTTCAAACGGTCCTTTTATTTTAAACAATGCAGCCGATTGGAACACAGTAAATATAATACCCATCTATAAGAAGGGAAGGAGGATGATCCAGGAAATTATAGGCCTGTCAGTTTGACTTAAGTCCCAAGGAAGCTGATGGAACAGATCATCCTGAGTTCCATAATGCAGCACATGCAGGACAGCCAGGTGATCAGGCCCAGTCAGCATGGGTTTGTGAAGGGCAGGTCCTGTTTAACCAACCTGATCTCCTTCTATGACTGGGTGACCCACTTGCTCAGTGAAGGAAAGGTTGTGGATGTTGTCTACCTTGACTTTAGTAGGCATTCAACACTCTTGCCCACAGCATTCTCCTAAAGAAACTGACTGCTCTTGGCTTGGATGGGCATATGCTTCACTGGGTGAAAAACTGGTTGGATGGCCGAGTCCAAAGAGTTGTGGTCGATGGAGTTAAATCCAGTTGGCCACTAGTCATGAGTGGTGTCCCCCAGGGCTCAGTACTGGGGACGCTCCTGTTTAACATCTTCATCAATGATTTGGACATGGTGATGAGTGTACGCTCAGTAAGTTTGCAGATGACACCAAGCTGGGTGGAAGTGTTGATCTGCTGGAGGGTAGGGAGGCTCTCCAGAGGGATCTGGGTAGGTTGGATCACTGGGCCAAGGCCAATTCTATCAGTTTCAGTAACGCCAAATGCCAGGTCCTGAACTTTGGCCACAACAACCCCCAGCAGCACTACAGGCTTGGGGAGGAGTGGCTGGAGAGGTGCCAGGCACAGAGGGACCTGGGGGTGTTGATGGACAGCCGGCTGAACATGAGCCAGCAGTGTGCCCAGGTGGCCAAGAAGGCCAATGGCATCCTGGCCTGGATCAGGAATGGTGTTGTCAGCAGGAGCAGGGAGGTGATCATGCCCCTGTACTCAGCTTTGGTGAGGCTGCACCTTGAGTACTGTGTCCAGTTTTGGGCCCCTCCCTCAGTACAAGAGGGACACTGAGGTGCTGGAGAGGGTACAGAGATGGGCTACCAAGCTGGTAAAGGGCTTAGAACACAAGTCTTATGAG
>NW_009715423.1:0-14726 GCF_000703405.1 Apaloderma vittatum | reverse complement strand
GAACAATTTCTTTACTGAGAGGGTTGTCAGGCGTTGGAGCAGCCTGCCCAGGGAGGGGATTGAGTCACCCTCCCTGGAGGTGTTTAAGAGCCAGGTGGATGTTGCGTTGGGGGGCATCGTTTAGCCAGTTGATAGGGCTGGGACAAAGGCTGGACTCTATGATCTTTAAGGTCTCTTCCAGTTGAACCTATTCTATGACTCAAACATTCTACGATTCTATCATTCTAAGTTGCAGTCAGCCTCATTCACCTTTTTAAATCCTTACCTTTACTGTAGCTGAAACAGATGAGACATTCCCATACTGGACATGCTTGCGGAGGTGATTACAGATGGCTCGAAGCGTTGGATGGACTTCTACACAAAATTTGCATTTGTAGCCAACCACCTTCCTCTCCTTAAGTTTTGTAACATCTTCCAAGTGCCCAAAAGCCTGTTTGAGTACACAAGCAAAAATCACTGAAGTACGCTTTGTTATCTCATTTTTAGGAACACAGACCAGATTTTATGCCTGAAGGGAAATTACACTTCATGTACACATCCTGTTTTGCAGAACTGCAAGGCCAATTTTTGTGGATGTCTATTGATATCTCCAGAATAAGAAGACAAGGCATCCATGCAGAAGAAACCTCCAGTTTCTGCATAACAGTGTTCCTCTAGAAGACCGTCCTGTGTGTCCTAGAACTGTGCTCTTCCATAGCACCATGACCTCCCCAACAGCTTTGTGGAGCTTTTTCACAGCAAGTATATTTCAAACTAAAGCAGAAAGAAGGGGGTAAGTGGGCAAGAGAAGGAGCACAGTTTGGTCTTCTGCTTATGAGGCACTTGCCCAAAGTTTCAGTCACCAGACAGATTTATGTTGAGTGCTTAATCAGAGAAACTATTGAGAGGAAAAGAAGGTTGAGATGGAAACTGATCTGTTATTGAAAAGTACACTGAAGAGAGAGGTGGGACATTTTGTAAAGAATCTGCAACAAAGTACATGGCAGCCTTGCAACAAAAGAACAAGGAACTGTAAGATACAGATGGCCTTCCAGAAGGGTGGGAGGAAAAGAAGACAAAAGAAAATACTGAAGAAAGCAGTAAGGAGCAGGGCTCCCTACAGAACCTAGGGAGATGTGGAGGATGGATAAGGAAATTAAAGCAGAATGTTTAATTGACTCGTGGAGCTCACTGGCATGCTGAGTCATTCATTAGGCTGTGGTCATTTAGCTGTCAAAGAGAACATGCAAGTGGGCATTAGTGGGCTCCCTGTGGAAAGAGACTAGACACACAAATCCTTACCCTCTCTTGTTTGAAATCTGCAAAAGCACCATCTGCATATTTCTGCTTGCTCAAAAGCTGCTTCCTCCTCTCCTGACGTTTGGCACGCTTCTGGAATTCCTCGTTGTGACCATTCAAGTGTGCGGTCAGCTCTGCTGTGCTATGCAATTTCGTATCACAGTGCTTGCACTGGTAGACAGGGCTTTGAGAGCGGGTGCCACTTCCCAGTATGGCAAAGTCCCTCTTCAAATCCTTGCTGTGGTGGTCAGTGTAATGCATGCACAGCAGCTCTGCTGTGCTGAAGGACAGCTTGAAACACTTTACGCACCTGAAGGGAAGCCACTCAATTTCCTGAGCTTCAGTCTCCACCTCTGGCTTTTCAAAGTCATTCCTCTCCTCAGCTGGAACTGGCTTTTCATGCTCATCAGCGTACACAGCAGTGAAGTAGCCCCCCAGCTTGCTCGCATGCTGCTTCTTAGGGAAAACACCAGGGTGACGCTTCATGTAGTGAGACACAATACCCTTTTTGCTGAAGGACTGGAAGGAACAAAGTGAGCACTTCTTCTTCTCTACAGCCCTCCTCAGCTCCTCACTTAACTGAGGAGTGTCATCCTTGGGAGGAGATGGAATGATCACTTTATTGGGTTTGTCGCTTACCGTCCTGGAGGCTGCTAAGCAGTGAGTGTAGTAAGCATCAATGTCATGTCTTTTCTGGTAGTGTGCCGCGAGCCCTTTGCGGATAGGGTTGGTATATGAACACAAGGCACATTTGAACAGGTTGTTCTTGCCCTCTGGCTGTGCCCGAACATTGTTATGTTTGATGCGGTAGTGTCTCGCTATCCCCTTCCGGGTCGAGCAGAAGTATTTGCAGAGCTGACACCGGAAAACTGTGTGAGACACTAAATGAGAACTGGAGAAATGAGGTGCTGGCACAGAGACTTCTCCAACATCCTCAGCAGCAATTTCTGGGGAGGCCTTGATTTCAGTCATCAAGTCTGGCTCCACTGAGGCAGACACCTTTGGTGGTGACTGGGCAAAAACATCAAATTCAGGTTGATTGTGGTACTTCTCATAGTGAATTTTCAGCTTCTCAAGTGTTCCATGGGTGTATGGGCAGAGCTTGCACCGATAAGCACCATAGCCTTGCTTGAAAATCCTGCTTGTCTCTTCCACATCGTTCTGAGCAATATCAGTTGATTGCTCCACATCATGCACAAAGTCTTCAGCAGTGACCTTTACTGATGGGTGCCGTTTCTGGTAGTGTGTGAGAACACCATGAATACGTGTATTGATGTATGGGCAATGTCTACATTTATACACAGCCCCTGGGTTAATGTCTATATCCTGAGCAAAGTCCGCAGCTTTCACTTTCATGCCAGGGTGCTTTTTGCCGTAATGTGTCAGAAGGCCATGCAGGTTATTGTACTCAGACTGGCAAACTGTACATTGATATGGAGTGGAGGAGATGGCAGGGTTTGCAGAAGCCAGCTGAACAGTTTTTTCCTGGGAAAGGCTAGGATCTTCTGCACATTCTGCATCCTGATCCATCTGTGACGTTGTGATCTGGTCTTCAGAATCCATCCTGGCTCCAGCTTCATCAGGCTGTGGGATGGATTTCTCCGCAGCATCTTTCTCCTTGATGATGTCTAGCAACACAGATTCATCTCCATTCATGGCCCATGGGTGAAATGCTTGGTAGTGATTAGTAATATCCCAAATGGAAGATGCTTCAAAAATGCAGTCTCTGCATTTATAGGTCTTCATCTCTGTTGACATCACTAGGGCAGGAGGGGAAGGATCAGGACCCGCCCAGAGTTTAGTTGCCATATATGTATAGTCAACATAATGCTCAGGATGTCTCCTTTGGTAATGTACAAGCAAACCACTTGGTTCTGTGTGTGAATAAATGCACCATTCACAGTGATAACCAGCTTCTATCAAGCCATCCAAAAATGCCCATCTCAGAATGGAGGTGACCGTGGCCTTCAGATTCGGATGGTCTTTCTTAATATGCTTCCTCAATGCATAGAAGTAGGGTGATGTGTAGCTACACTGCCTGCATTTGAGGGCTCTCAGCTTTGACTTGTCCCGTTCAGTGCTGGAGGTGTGAGCAGGCACACTGCCAGCCGACTTCTTCTGGCTGCGATCACAAAGGCTTCTAATGGTGGCTGTATGCTGCCTGATCACATCTGCATTAGCTTTGAAGTCACGATGCTTCTTTTGATAATGAATGAGCACGCCTTTCACGGTCCGATTTCCATAATCACAGTGTTGGCAGAAGAACATCTCATTCTCTGGAGGATTCACAGAGGTCTCAGATCCACCTCGGCTCAACTGCTGCATTGACACCGGTGGCCTCTGAATACCAGGTGGCAGCTCACCAGCCCTCATCATCGCTGCAGTAGGGGGTGCCTGTCTGATGTATTTGGCAGTGACTTTTATCTCTGGGTGTCTTTTCTGGTAGTGGACAAGCACTCCCACAACTGAGCGGTTGCTGTATGAACAATGTTTGCAATAGTAGAGTTCTGTAGCGAGGTCCGGAGGGGGTGGGGGGGCAGGCTGAGAAGCCAAGTTGGATAATTTTGGGGAGACAGGTGTCCCCAACTCAAAAGACATCTGAGCCAGGGCAGAGCCCCTATCAACAGAGACTACACGCATGGTCTTCTGAATTCTGAAATATGATGCTTTTTCTTCAGGGTGTTTTTTCTGGTAATGCACCAACACAGAATGCATGTTAGGGCTTGCAAATGAACACACATCACAGTCATAAACAACCACACTATTGACTGAAGGTTCTTTCTGATTTTCACATTCAGGACTAAAACTCTTGGCGGCACTTTTGTTGAAACCAGCTGGCACACCAGCTCCACGAGCCACGGGGGTGGAGGTTGCCATAGTTTTTGGAGCAGAATTCAAGATCTCTCTCAGTGTCTGAGACTCTGTGTTCAGCCCTTCTTGCTGCTCAACAACATAGCTTGAAAATATCATTGCATTGTTAATTTTCACTGTGGGATGCATTCTTTGGTAATGGGGCATCAGGCTTCTAACATTCGGGCTTGTGTAAGAGCAGAAGCGGCAGCGGTAGATCAGATCAGAATGATCAAAGTTCAGTACATTCATGGCTTCAGGATGATGCTCTCCATAATGCTGCTGTAAGTCTTCAAAATTTGTGTAGTCAATGTAGCACTCAAGACACCGGTATACTGCGCTGTGATCATTGGGATCCAGAATATACCTAAAGCTGAATTTAATATAGGGATGCATTCGCTGGTAGTGGGTGCTTACACTTCTGGCAGATTTGTTGCTGAAGTCACAGTGTTTACAATAGTAAAGTCTGCCAGAGTCATTAAACTCTGAATTCTCGTTGTTCTGATCAGTACCATACATGTTTGACTGGCTCCCAAGAACAGAGGCATTCGGGCTCTGATGGTCCTTCATGCTGACAGACGAGTAATAGTCTTCTTCATCTTCAGATAAAGTGAGCTCAATCTCCGCTCCATTGGTAGAATTGTAGTCATGCTGCATGCTTCTGAAGTTTGTCTCCTTCTGGGAATCGTTAGCCTCTCTGCCCCACATTTGCTGGGGTGCGTAAGAACTGGAAACCTCTATCATCGGTTCTGTTTGCTCTTCTTCTCTGTCTAATTCCACTTCTATCTCCACCTCATTGTCCTCCTCCTCTTCTTCATCATCCTCTACATTAATCACAGCATCTTCTTGCTGCTTGTTTTGGCTGATTTTGCTCTGCAAGTTGCTTGCTATTTCATCAATTCTGGTTCTCTTCTTCACTGGCGAGAGATCTAAAGGGAAGTCATTTGACACCTTCCTAGGGCCTTTAGCAACAAAGTTGTTTTTAGATGAGAGCCCAAGGATGGAGGTCTGGCTCTTCTTCACTGTGCTGGCTGAGGGGTGAGCATCTGCCTCATTCTCTTGCGGTGTGTTTGACGGTGGTCCATCATATTTGGGCAAGTTGTCACAGAATGAATGCTTGTGCTGCTGATGGACTCTGAGACCTTTCAAAGTTGTGGTGGAATAGTTGCACATTGTGCATTTGTATGGATGCTGTGAATGGGGCTGGGGTGACTGCTGTTGCTGCTGCGCCTGCACCGGTTCCATCATCCCAGCTGACTTCCTGCCATTTATATTTCCACTCTCATAAGATACTGTGCTGTCGTTCAAAGAGGAGGCGATGCTTTCAGTCTGAGAGTTCATAGCGTCCCAGTCTGATGTTGTTCCTGTGTGACACTGCTTGTGGGCACCAAGCTTCAGCGAACTCTTGCAGGTGAAAGGGCATTCATCACACTTGTACACAGCTGTCTTCCCAGACAGGTGGATGTTCTCAATGTGACGGGAAATGCTTCGACGGTGCATTGTCAGAAAAGGGCAAAAAGGACACTGGAACCTGTTCATATATCTTCTAAAGGGAATTCCCTTTGTTTCCAATAGTTTGTTGCCATCAGATCCCATCAGCTGCTCTGCAGACATTCCTGAGGTCTGGTGATCCATGGAGTTCAAGCCATTCTCGCTGTCCATTTCATTTAGCTCTTCATCCGAGCTGGAGTCATTTAGCATACTGCTTGTTTCCAGGTCAGCAGAAGAATTCGTCATATCAGCAATTCCATAGCGGGACCTGTCAGACAAATTAACCATGCCCGAGTTGTGAGGTGACTTAGGCTTTATTGGAGGGTAAGACACAGAAGAAAACTTGGAAGATGTAGAAGAGTTGGGCCTGATAAGGGAACTGCCCATAGAGCTCCTAAAGTTTGAAACATTAGCATTCGATATCTCACGTCCTGTTGCATTCATGGAGATATAATTAGAGTTTGGAGAGGCATTCTGAGCACTCTTACTCTGTACCTCAGGTGCACCGGTTCCATCTTGTTGCTGCCTTAGGCTTGACAGTATTTTTACCATGCTGCGGTGCTTCTTCATCATGTGGTCACACCAGCGCTCCCTTCGAGGCGTCTGGTAGCTGCACCACTCACAGCAAAAGTTGCCCCTAGACTTTGTCAGAGGCTTGACCATGGATTCCAAAATGCTCCGCTCCACCACCTCTGCAGGCAGCTCCTTGCAGGGTTCCTGCACTGGCACAGAAGCAGATGTTGATTCAGACATAGCAGCAGCAGCAGTAGGAGTAGGAGGAGTTGAACTCTCTTTCAGGTTGCTTTTGTGATACATTTTCTGGTGCTTAATAATCCTTGCACGCCTGGGTGACTTGTAGGTGCAGAACTGGCAACTGAAAACTTTGCCAAACCCTTCATACATCATGATGTTGTAATTTAGGGAACTAGTAGTTGATGGTCCCACTGAGCTCCCCCCTGCCTGTGCTCCATGAACCTTGCGTGTGTGCTCTATGAGGAGATTTTTGGAACGGAAGTACCGCACACAAAACTTGCACTGGAAAAACTTGTTGGTTGGTTTAGGGTTTGGAGCCATGTGCTGACCATAGAAAGTCTGGCTCTGGCTATAGTAACTTCCAGTCCCCATCTGACTTGTAGCATTTTGCCCTAAAATGAGAATTAAGGTGTATATGTAAATAAATAAAATCAATTTAAGAGGCTTTTTCTCCACCCACCCTGTATGCATAAGAATGCAACCACATCCTGAATAAATAATAATCACATTAGTATTCCCTCACTTACTTAGGGTAAGATTTATATATCTGGCAATGGTGAGAGAAACGACCATTAAGCATAATTTCTACATATATATGATTGTGGTGTACACTTTGGAGTAGAAAACTTCCAAAACAATCTTCCTGGGGAAAGAAGAAAGCTGGTACACTAATAAAGTTGCAAATTTTCAGGTGGTTCATAGCAGCGAAGAACAACCATGAAAATCTGAAACCCAAAAAGTAGTACCAAGAACTACATGAAAAGCAGCTGACAGATAAAACCATCCTCCATGCCTGCATTTACAGAAAAAAGCCATGGTCAGAATCAGTATGGCTGAAGCTAGATATCTGCTTTGCTACCACTGCGAGTTTTCTTTTTAAATCACATTAAAAGTACAAACTAAAGCATACTGAAAGAAGTCACATGTAAAACAGGGAGTTGGAGTTGAGATCTTAGGTCAAGATCAATCTTAAGAGTTGAGATTTACCTGCTATTTCATCTGCAATTGCAAATTCATCCTTTACAGAAGAAAATTCAACCTCAGTCTGGTTGCTGGCATTCATGGAACCAGACCTCGGCTGGCTAGGACTTTCCTCAGAGACATCAGTTGGCTGCAGAAAAGCAGTGTGAACATCCTGAATGTGAGCTTTCAGGTCTTCATAAGATGGAGCTCGAAAATCGCAGCCATCGCACTGCAGCACCTCCATGATTCAGGGATGATCTTTTACATTAGAAAATTCTGGAATAAAACACAGGAAGGAGACACGAAAGGTATGTTTTACAGCAATGCCGTTGTACCAAAACCTGAAAATAGCTAATATCAAGCTTATGATGACTCAAGTTATTTCTAGAGATTTCACAAATACTGTGGCATAAAACTCAACCTTTGCTTATGATATTAAGAGGCATCAATTCAGATGTACATGAAGTCCTATCTAGGTAGCTCACAAGTTGCTGACTCAACTCTACAGTCAACTTTCTGACAAGTGACTATTGATTCAATGGACTTTGTCCTCTTGGCTTTTCCATTACACAGGACAGGGCTGTTGTTCAGAAATTTGTCCTGTTTAAAGACCACAACCCATATGCTAGAGAAAGAGCACATTACTCCCAGTCATGCACTGAAATTTACAATCAGAAGACAATGGCTTCTGCCTTTATAAGACCTACTCTGACCTTCCTGGAGGTTGTGAAGACCTGTCTGATTCACTACCACAGATCAAAAGCCTTCAGAGGAATGAAGTTGCCTTTCTTCTCAACATCCTAACATAGAATCACAGAATTGTTTAGGTTAGAGAAGACCTTTAAGATCATAAAGGTTACGGCTGGTAACCTAGCACTAAACCATGTCCCTAAGCACCACATCCACACGTCTTTCAAACACCTCCAAGGATGGTGACTCAACTACATTCCTGTGCAGCTTGTTGCAATGTTTCATAAACCTTTCAGTGAAGCATTTTTTTCCTGATATCAAATCCAAACCTCTCCTGGTGCAACTTGAGGCCATTTCCTCTAGTCCTATCACTTGTTATATGGGAGAAGAGACCAACACCCATGACGCCACAATCTCCTTTCAGGCAGCTGTAGAGAGTGATAGTGTCTCTCCTGAGCCGCCTTTTCTCCAAGCTAAACAACTCCAGTTCCCTCAGCCACTCTTCATAAAAATTGTTCTCTACATCCTTCACCAGTTTCACTGCCCGTCTTTGGACACAGTCCAGCACCTCAGTCCTGATGCTGGTGGAAAGCCTAGACTTAACTGCAAGGTGAGATACAGCTGCATG
The DNA here is from genome assembly GCF_000703405.1 of Apaloderma vittatum. NCBI lineage: Eukaryota > Metazoa > Chordata > Aves > Trogoniformes > Trogonidae > Apaloderma > Apaloderma vittatum. The sequence goes on along the minus strand of NW_009715423.1, from coordinate 6,073 downwards.
AACCAAGGTAGAAAGCTTCACTCTGCCTTACTTCCACCAAACTTTGTAAGGGCATGTCCATTCTTTGTTAAAATACTTACTTTCATTTTAGTCTATTCTGAGGACATGACCTTTGTGCATTGGCAGTCTAGGGGATGAAGAGGACTGGAGGAAGAAAAGGACAGTAATGGGAATACTGAAAAGTACGATGGAAAAGGGAGTTACAAAGACTCAGAGGCATCATAACTTCCTTGATTTAACCAAAAGCCCTGCATATCTATCAGTACACAGCAACAGAAAACCTGGTAACATGAAGTGTGATGGTTCTGCTTGTGACTAGTTAATCCTGCAAGAGGGCTGCATGTTTACACGTCACCAAGAGAGGAGACAAGAAAGCACAACCAAGACAAAGACTTAGACCCTCCTACTCTGTGCAGCAGTCAGTCACGAGAGCAACTGTCCTTTGTTAATACAGGAATTACTTCTTTAAGCTTCCATGTGCAGCGCTGGGAAAGGATGAGAAACTGAGCTTTTCAGAGTCCCAAGACACAAGGGCAGACCCAAGCACTTAAAATTCCATGTGCTTATTGTATGTACAGTGAAAGCTCTAAAACTGTAGAGCAAAGAAACAAGAAAGGGTACTGCATCAGGATTTTATATGAAAGACTGCTTCTTCTGAGAGCCTGCTAAAATAAACTTCTAGCAAGTCAAATTCTAGACAATCTGAGCACAGAGGCTCTCCACATATTTATCTACATTACTTTGCAGTCTGCACTGTGTCTTTTCTCTCCCCTCACACCCTCCCACCACCAATAAAGAAAATGAACGCTGCACCAGCTTCTTCTCAGCTAACAAAGTTACAATAATCGAAATACTCAAGCTTTTATGTGCAAGCACCAGACCAAATTGTGTGGAAGAGGTTGCTATCTGCTCTGGATCAAATTACAGCAGTGAGTGAAGCCCCACCCCACGTCTCCTTTAGCACAGTCCATTAGACCTGAAAACAAATTTTTCCATGGAGCAGACGACTCCTGCATTTAGAGCACTTCACAGAAAAGCAGATCATCCAGTTTTCACTACCCATCCCCCAAGCTTAGTCCTTTCATCTCAGCCAAACAAGCCACAGCTCTGCTGAATGTGTTTATCACACTTTCAAGAGATATGAGCCCCTGCGTCACTGAAGCTTTAAGACTCACTAAGCTGCCCTAGTCCTCTGAGCTTTGGGAGCAGCCATTTTAGCTCAGACAACTCCTGCACTCAGAGGCTCAGAGCTTCTCGCCTGTGCACAACATGGCCTCACTTATCTCAGCTTCATCTCAAGCACACAGCAGTCTTTTTCTTTTTTTCCCCCTTTTTCTCCTCCTCCTCCTTCCTTGGGTGGTGCTTGAAAAATCAGCATCCACAGAACACATCTCCCCTTCTCCTGCATGACTTTCTCCCTAAATCATGTCGCTGCTGTCCCCCTGCACTGCCCAAGCAGGACCTGCCTTCCCTGAGCAGATCACCCACAACCATCTCCTAAGGGTTGGTTCCCCTGCCCAGTGGTTGACGAATGTGACAAGTTCATTGAAGAAACTGAGCATTACAGCACCAAGACGCTGGTCCAAGCTGTCCTACAGGCAGAGGCAACACACAGCTGAGTCTCCCAGAAGAAGGAGGGGGAGAGGTGGGCAGGGGGCCTCCAGCCTGCCCTGTCCCTGGGGGAGTCCTCCTGCTGGTGCAGAAGAACACCACCCCACTCCCCTGCCAGATTCCAAAGTCTAATGACCTTTGTTAATCACCAGCCAGCCTGTCTGCATCAGCAAACCCTGCCAGCAGACACACCCTTCACACAAAGGCTGTAGCTGTGCCTTTTAAGAGAGGTTCTCTGAAAGCTCCATTGTGTAGAAAAGAGGAAAAACAACACACGCACGCGCACAGACACACATACATGTATCTCACTCTTCCCTCCACGTGCTCTCCCCCCGCTACCAGAAAACTTCAGACCCTTTAGAACACTACTGCAAAACGCTTTCAGTTCTGTCTCCTTTGCAAACTTCAGGCCAGCTTACAAAATAGAAAACCAGAAGGGAGAGCAAACCTGAGGTGGCAAAAAAAGATAATCCTGGCAGCTTTAGGAGGTGGAAACCACCATCATCCCCATCTCCAGCAGTGACGATATGCTGATGCTTCGAGAAGGCATTGTCAGGGACGCTGGTTGCTGTCTAGACAAAGCAACAGCACCCTTTCAAGCTACAAATCAGAAGGAAGAGTTGAGAGTTGGTTAATTGTTGCTGATTGCAAAACCTGATGGAAACTTTCTAATGGGTTCCAGCTCGAATCTCAGCAGCACCAAGTCAAAGAAGAGGTTAATCTTACTGCAGCTATGAGGAAGAAACATCACGTACAGCTGAATGGACTTCAATTTGATGTTTTCACCATGCATCACCCTGGAAGCAGGATGAAGCATTTTGTAACAGATTCTGTTCTACCATTTCCACATTTTTCTTTAAGATTCAGACATTGCAAAAAAGCGAAGAAAAACACAAACTGCTAGTTTGAGCTCATATATCAAAAAAACCTGAAACACAAAGTACATTTTTCTCTCTTTTTCATCTATGTGGAATATGAAACAGTGAGAGACCCATCAGCAAAGAGCATTTTCAAGTGCATGTATTAATGCACCAGCAGGAAGCAAACAAAAGGAAAGGAGACAAAGCAAGATTGGCACATTTCTATCATGACCAGCCAAGGCAACATCTTCCTAATTCTTTAAATTTTCAGACAGCACAGTAAGAAGAATTAGAGAGGAATGGAGGTGGAGTGAGAGAGGAGTTACCAAATCCACTAACTCAACATCATAAGAGGAAGTCTGGGAGGAAAAAAAGAAAACAACCAAATGCAGCCACCATTAAATAAATCCATAATTCCCACAAGCCCTCTAACATATTCACAACCAATCTCGTGAGACCACACTGCCTACAGATAATATGACTTTTAAAATACCCTTACTAATGTGATGCTAACCTCACCAAACATTATTAAAATGCCATTGTCTGGCTAATTTGCATTTACAACCTCTTCTTAAAATATATGGCTTTAATGCTTAATATGGAGGTATTCTCCTTTTCCCTCATAGTGAAAAGCTTCCAAAACATTGGGCAAAAGAGATTCTCGAAGCTACAGTTTTAAAGACCCAAGCTAAAGTCTCATCCCTCCTTGCACTCATAAATGCATGAGAACATCAGAGACAGTTTCATTAGATTTCTAGGGTTTTTTAAATGCAAAACAAAAGATAATTGTGCTTGTTGAACAACAGTCATTACAGAATTTGGCAGCAGCCAAAGTAGTACAAATCATTATGTTTAAGTTTGGTTTTAAACCTTCAAAATACAAAATTAATTATGAAGCCCAAGGCACTGACCTCAAAATTGAGCTTCTGTGGTTTGACTACCCATCCGTTACATTCTGACATGGAGTCAGCAGAGCTTCTAGAAGTTAAGAATATGCACATGCACAACCACAACTGAAAAGGTCAGTCAGACCACACACATTATGCGAACTTCCAGCTCAGTAACATCGCATGTAAAACAAAGAAATCTCCAGTTCTCCAAGCCTTCCTCCAGTCAGATGATCAGTGGCATCTTCATCCTTACCTCATACATGCAGGTTGCACACACAGCTTTCATTTTACTTTGTACCAAGGGAGAGCTGAAAGAAATTTCCTCACTGAACGAGTTGCCCAGAGAAGTGTTTGAGTCACCATCCCTGTGTAGGCGCAGCATTTCAGGACATGGTTTACTGGTGAACTTGTCAATGTAAGGTTTACAATTGATGATATTAACAGTCTTTTCCAACCTAAATGATTCCCTGATGTTACACACTGCCACAAATACCACCAACCCCTGTTCAACTGGGCAAGGCCCCTCCTAGAGAAGCAGTGCGTATTGGGGCGCTGAGGTCACTACAGGCCTCGCTCTTCCAGAACAGCCCTCCTGGGGCTCCCCCAATGCCCAGGACCCCATTTCACCCCCTCGGCGCCACTAGCCTGGGCCCCAGCAATGCCGCCCCCTGCCCTGGCCCACCTGTGAGTCTGTACCCTGGCTGGGCCCCCACAAAGGTTCACAATGCCTGGGGTGGAGGCTGCTCCTGGGCTTGCCCTGCTTAGGCTCTGGCTCCGAGGCCCTGGCTCCTAGGCCCTGGCTCCTAGGCCCTGGCTCCTAGGCCCTGGCTCCTAGGCCCTGACCTGCTTCTCCACAGTGAGGAGGAGCCCCGGTGGCTGCAGATCAGTCAAAATAGACCAGCACAGACAAAATGTCTTGGCAGAGGCTGGAATGAGGCACCAGAGTCATCGTTTTCCTTCAAAACATGCAAGAGAAACTTCAGTCTGGGTCTAGTCTTCCTTCCACCTTTTTCATGCTGATGGAGAGCAACCTACCAGAAATAAACTACCAAATGTGACAGCAATGTGGTTCACAGGCAACTAATTACAGACGTGACAAGTTTTCAGAATTCCCAAGAGTAACACTACAGGCATTTTTCCCTGCCAGAAGCGCAGGTTTTACGAGGCACCAGTTCCTACAGCTGTGGTGAGGACCTTCCAGCCGTGCCATCACCTGGGCTCCAGGCCAGGTTCAGCGCACATACAGTGAAGCTGCTGCTGCTGCTCTGATGTCCTTGGATTTGGGGGTTGGCTTGCCTTTTTTGTTTTCCCCCACTTAAACACATTTTGTAACATAAGATCACAACAGAGAGAACGAGGACTAAACAAGTAAAATCTTGGGAGCAATGCAAAAATTTGCACATCTGAGAAACTCGAAACCTGAAGGCTATTCTAACTGGAAGAAGCCTGCCTTATTTCTCAGTTATTGAAAGAATCCACCATAATTAAAGAGGAGTTCAAAAAATAAATACAATTCTCATCTACAGTCAGGCAAACCTACTCAACTCATAGTTCTTTTTCAGTGACCAAATTCTAGTTAAGCTACTGGGATTCTTTGTGCTCTGATGGCTGTTTTTAGAGTTACTCCTCCAAGCTGTTATCAAAATAAACTAACCGAAATACCATTTGTCTTTTAACTCTTTTTTTAATGATTTGATAGAACTGTGTGAGTTGGGTTGCAACTGTCCACTCCAATATACTTTGTAGTTTATATTTTCATGTAAAGGACTTAGAGTAAAACTTTATCAGCAGTTACAGCTTTTATGATCAAGGTCTCCATACTGATGTCCAGTGTGAGGCCATTTATTGCATTTTGAAACTCAACAGTTATACCCAGGAGAGAAATATGTTAGCTGATACCTATGATCTGGCTGCCCATTTCTTTCGCTAAATATTGCTGTGCTGTTGACCTACGTGCAAACACATACTACAATATAAGGTATTTCCAGAAAAGAACTTCTGTGAGAGATGCATTACAACTCAACAGTAAGAACAACAACGTAAAATTGAGGAGAGACAGACTATTTTTTTTCCTAAAATGTACATATCCAGCCACCTAGAAGACTGAACCTGAAGTGGGCTCCAGGTCAGATTCCACAAAAGGAATTTTATCTTTGCATTATATTGCAAATTTTTCAGAAGTCTCTCAGTCACAGTGAACAGGATGACCAACTTTGTTGATTCCTATACTCTATTTATTTATGTTCCTGAATACACACATTCATTTAACATACCTGATACCATACTATGCATCACTGTAAAATTACCACATAGCTTGCAAAATCTACATTTTAAAGGAAATATAAACCACATTACTCTTAAAGTTTGTGGAAGAGAGACTACACAGTGCTAGGAGCTGACAGAAGCACAGATGGATTTTTCAGTTAAGAGAACAAGGATTCACAGAACCTCTGGTTGTTTTTCTTTTGGGGAACTTAATACATAAACACGTAAATTACCTGAAACAGGTTCAAATGATGGATACATTGATTGCTATCAGCTCAACTGGTTCTCCAAGACTACAACTTTTATCTCAGTATTTGAGAATTAAATGGCAAGATGGGTATCACCAGGTCCCAAAGGAAATGATTGACAAAATATCAGCCATGTCCCCCCCAAAAAGAAACGCAATCCTTATGTACCATGGGTTTCTGAAGAATGCATATTCCTAGC
>NW_009715422.1:9288-43405 GCF_000703405.1 Apaloderma vittatum | reverse complement strand
CCGCCCGGAGCAGGGTCGGGGGGCTGGGCCCAGGTGCCAGGCCTGAGCCGAGGCGTCCTGCTGCCGTTGCCGCCGTAGCTACAAATCCACGGTGATTTGGGGTCTGCCAGAGCTGACCGGCACCGTGAGGCCTGAGCTGTCATCGCAACTCATGCCCGTGGAGCAGAAAGAGTCTCTAAACTGAGCACAGAGAGCAAAAGTTCTGGTTTATGTGTCTTGACATCACACAGAGGTAAGAGTTTGGCTAAACTTTACCCTTCTAGGACACATAGCAGGAAAAGTTGCTCTTTCTGGGCAGCTCAGAACATGTTTTGTTCTTTCTTCATCTGTCACTTGCTTCTTCTGCACAGGTGAGCACTGGGGATGGATGTGGACAGTGTTTCCTCAGGTTCTTCCCTGCAGTTCCTTGCCAAACTGCTTCGTGAGGCTCCAGAAGATGACGATGATGATGATGAACATGTGGTGAGTCTGTCAGGAGAAATGCTGCATCTTTTATCTGTTGTCCTATAGCCTAACCATGTTAACTGAGGAAGCAGATCTCTCTTTTCCCAGAGTGAGTAAAAAGAGAATAGAAACCTTAGAATGTTTTGGACTGACTGAAACAGCTAGAAGGTGCTTTTAGGGTGACAAGCTCTTGAGGGAGAGAATGAAGCAGATGCCCCAGGAAAACAAGGAGATTTTGTGGCCACAAAATGGGAGGGAGGTTTAATTTTTCAGCCTGAAGGAAATGAGAATGTGCAGCTGAAACAGCTTTAGATACTTTGAATTTTCCCCTACTTTTCCCTGAAGTCTCTCAGAGATGAACACAGTTACAGCTAAGCGCTTCAGATGAAGGGAAAAAGGTGGCTGCTTAACTTCGAGCAAAGACTGACATATCCAGAGGCAACTGAGTGTATTAATTCTGTGTCATGCATTGAAGAACCATACAGATAATTGATCACTGAAGTACAACAGATACGTTGGTGAGTGTAGAGTAGGCAAGGGTGAGTAATCATTGTGAGGTGAATGATTTGAATTATTAATGAGAGAAATATCATTCCAGCCTTCTGTACCATTTCATCTCAGGACTGATAAAAATCACAGCTTTTGGAAAAAATTTATATTATTCCTGCAATCTGCAGCCTCTGCTTTTATCGAGACCTTGTGTGTGTGCTGGGGAGAAGTATCCCAGGAGGGCCACAGGTGCTAAAAATCACAATGTAGAAGACCTCTGTGAAGGCTCAGAACTTGCTGAGTCTCTTAGGATTTTGAACTGGTTGTGTTATGACATGGATAACAAAAATCACTCAACAAAGAGCCAATTGGCTGACCCAGCAGCTGTGCACTAGTCATGACAATGGTAATAATATTTGGAGTAAAAGGGATATACGTACCCCTTGAAATTTCCTTTCGGGAGGTGGTAGCTGTGGTCCTTCACACTCTAACTACCCTTCAGCTGTTTAAAGCCTGCCTTTTAAACCTAGCATTATTGCTGTACATCTTTGCAGTGAGCATCCTGATTTTAAAAGAATTTGTTTACATCTTATTAATGAAATGAATGACACTTCAGAGACAGAAATGGAAAATTGCTACAAGGGATGGCAATTAAGTCTGAGTCAATCTGGGTAAACTGAAATCTTTATTTTGATTTAATTTAATGCTCTGTGCATATGAGGCACTGCTATCAAACCAAGAAATCTTCATATATAGAGAAATGGCTCACATTGGCCTATTAGCACTAAATTGATTCATAATTACAGGAAAATGTTGTTGCCTCCAATGATCTCTACTGTCAAAAGGAATCCAAATGCTGTGATGGGGTTTTCACATAGCGCCCTTGGTTTCCTGTAATATTTTCATGGCAGGCAAAGCATGGAAATTTTGCCAAAATGCCATGGAAACTGATATTCAGAAAGTATATCTGTCTGTAAAACTGTGCTTCTGGCAGTACTGCTTAAACCCAGGATGTCAAGGTTGCTTTCTGCAACCTTGTGAGAGTGAAGAAGAGAGAACGTTCAGTGGTTCAGTCATGAAATTGTGGGGTAATATTGTCTGGATTCTAGCAGGGTTTTCTTTGACCTCGGACAACATTTTGTGTTTATTGACATTATCATTGTTACTGAGCTGGGCTCTGTGAAAATTGACTGAAGTTCCATTTGCCTTTTTTTGCAGCCGCGCTCTTCTGTTAGCACCATGACTCCTGGTAGTATTGGACCAGTAAAGAAAGAGGCCACTGGTAAGGAGGAGTGTTGGTTTGTTTTAGCATTCAGTCCCATGTTAGCAGACTGTAACAGCTGTGGTAATTACCACTGATGGGGTTTTCTTAAATAAGAGAGTGGTCGCTGACCTTTGAGATGGAAATAGAGTTACCTTTTTTATGATTACACTGTAAAATTCCTCATTTTCTGAAAGCTTAACTGGAAAATATACAAAGGGTAACTCCAGAGCAGAGCAGCCTCAAGAGGCAATGATAAACAGAGTACAGAGCAGAGCCTGGTCATGGGCTGAGAGAAACCATAACTGTGCAGCAAAAACCTCCACATAAGTACTCTCACGGAGTTGCTAATGCAGACAAAGAAGATGGGCTCACCTGAAAGGATCTTCTTGGAATAAACTGCATGGAACCGAGCCTATGCCTGTGAAGAAGAAAAGATGTAAAGTGTATTGTGAAACAGTCATACCATGTTCCCCCCAAAAGTTTCCCAACCTTATTTTAGACCGTGTACGGGATGAAATAGAAGCTTATTCAGTGCTGACCTCAACAGGTTTTCAGTTATTCTTCTTCCTGCACCCTGTTCTTTGCCTGGAAACCCCACAAAATTACATGCTTTACCTGAGCCTGGGTGTTCTGGCATCACAGAGAAAGGGAGACTCTTGGGCAATGAAAACAAATATCTTGAGGGTTCCTAAATTTGTGTCAATGCCATGGATTGTACTCGGAAGACAAGTTTAGGGTTGGCAAAGTTACTGTAAAGTTTTTCCTGAAGCTAACACCGTCACATTATTGGGCACTGTCAAGACTGTAAGAAAGGTCAACAAGGACCAGAGGGAGTGTAGCAGGAAAGGAATTGTGGCAAATATGACAAATGGAATATTTTTGCCTGGTATTCCAACAGTAGCCAGAGATTCTACTATAAAAACTTCAAAGCTACAGGTTTACCATCTTACTGGAAAATACATTCTTCCATGTAGGGCAGGCATAAACTACAGTATTCTGCCTGTGAACTTTCATGTGTCTTCAGTATCTTATCTGAGCTGTGCTCAATAATTAATGGGAAGAGCTGGATTTCTATGTGAGGAGGAGATCCTTTTGTAAATGACTCTGCTCACTTAAAAATCTCATGTCAGGAGATTTGGGGAAGATTAATATTTCATACTTTTACACTTTACCCATTTTGAAGTGCTAGATATTTTATGCTTGAAAGGAGGATTTCCTTGACATACAGGCTGGGTAAAGGAGACTTAAGGGAAAGGAAAACATCCTACCTCTGCGAATTCTCATTCATAAGATACTGAGCTGAAAGAGACTGTAATCATTAACTAGAATGCTTTTCATACAAAGATTATTCTTAAACCTAGAAAAATCTAAATTTTCAGCAAACCTAGAGGAACAGAGACATTTCAAAATGTGACAGCGTGATTTTTCTTGTTGCTTGCAGGTACTTTCCAAGTGAAATCTGAAAATCGGAAAACTATTTGGGACACAGAGGAGGTCCCAGAAGGATCTGAATTTGATGATACCTGGGACCCCAGGGAACAGCCAGAGTAAGTGAGCTGACACTGCCTTCATGGACTTTATGTAGCATTAATAAATACACAAGTTAAACAGCATCTGCTGCACTGGAGTGGAACAATCATCTGAAAAGCTTGTGTCACGGAAGGAGAAAGGCAGGATATTGGTGTGGCATCTAAATCAACACACAAGGTGTGACTTCAAGCTCCCACTTTCGATCTCATAACAGGAATGTGGAGTTGCTTTTTTGCTCCATCATTAGATTACCTGCAGTGTCATACTTGCATAAAGTGAGATTAGGAGTGGAAGTAGGCCAGCCAAACACTTTCAGATATGTCATTTGTGTGAAATACCTGTCTTTTCCCGCTGCAGCCAAGATGCATTCATTTTTCACGCTCATCAATTCATAAAATGCTCCAACTTATATTTGCATTTCAAAGAATTAAGCTCTGTGGAGACAAATAGTGCTAAAGGAGGGAAGGCTATATGCAGGCAGTTTTGAACTTTTAAATCTTGTCATTCAATCTTAGTCTAAAACCAGAGTCTTTTCCCTTGCTCCTAGAAAAACAGTAGCAAAAATGTTCTTGAAATGGATACAGCCTGTTAGCTGTGGCTTGTAGATGTCAGAAAGCCTTCAGGATCAATTCTCAAAGTAGCCTTTGTGTTTCTATCAGTGTGTTCTGATACAACATGCTGGAGCAAACAGACTGAAGCCCATGGACACATTCTACATTAGTTTGTAGTCCAGAATCCTTCTTTTAATCTGCATGTAAGTCATGCCATTAGGTGTTTGATTTCCTGATCTAAATGCAGGACCAAGACCCACCTGGACTTAGAGTCAGCAGTGCTGGAAACGATTTGGCATTCATCTATAACCTCACACCGTTTTTCCTGAAACCCATGAGGTATAGAATATGCTCTCTTTGTATTGTGGGCACAAAAGAAGGGGGTTTTCATGCTATTTTTTGACCCTTCCCTCCATGCTGGGTAAAATGCAGTGTTTAGCCTCAAGTAGTTATAGCCTGTGTTGCACAGATGAAAAGAGGGTATAAGTCTTTGTAACAGTTCATCAAACTGAATTAAGGATAATGTCCAAAAAGGAAAACACATGGCTAGAGAAGTGCATTCAGAGCTATTAGATTTCTCTCACTGACTTAGGAATTATTGCAGATGCATGTGAACACCAGAGATGTGAAATAAACTTCCCATACAGTCTTTCCACCAGCTTAGAGAAGTGACTTTGCTCAATTTAGTTAGAGTAATGAATGTTCTAAATACAAACTTAATTTGTATTTCCTCCTTCATGAAGTATCAAGAGCAAGGGAGTGCGTGATTCTACGTTTTGTAGATGTGGAGGGGTAGAAAATAAACATTGGCCGAATGCAAAATAATTACGGTCTGACAAAAGGGTGTCATTCTCAGGCTGCAAGAATATGACGGGTGACAGAACAAAACACATGTGGTTGTGACAGCACCCTTTTCAAATCCATTTCCCAAGGGTTTGTGGGGTTTGATTAGTTGATAAGTATCACATTCCTTTAAGTTGCATTTCCTGATCCTGCAAAGGCCGGTTAGTGAAGCAGAGGCAGCAAAGTGAATGCCTTGAAAGGTGGAGGAAATAATCTTCACCTGTCTTCTAGTTAACTCAGTCATGACTCTGAACAGAAACGCAGTGCGGGTGGGTTGAAGCCTTGAAAGAAGACTTGAAAGAGGGAGAGACAATGCGGTGATGATATTTACGGTCCTCTGAGAAATACAGTCTCCTTTAGCCTCCTGCTTCTTCTCCAGTATCATTAGGCAACCACTTCTCTTTCTCAGGTATCAGATTTTATTCAAACAGCACGTGGGAACGGAGGATGTCTTCTTTGGGATGAGCAGGAAAGACCCTTCCACAGCCTGCTGTGAAGATATGGTGGTGAGCTGAACCTGTCCCTCCCATCCCTTCCCTGTGCTCCTTCTCTGCCCTTTTCAATCTTGCCACCTTCTTAAGGGACAGAATGAAAACACCAAGCTCCGTTGCTGCCTTTGGCCTCCTGTAGGATTTTCCTGCACTTCTTCAAGTTTTCTTGTGGTTGTTCAAGCATTCATAGATCAAATTCACACTTGTGCGTTCGGTTTGTGTGATGGGGTTTTGGTAGTGGCTCCTGTGAGAAGCCTGTAGAAGGTTCCCCAGCTCTGAGTTGGACCCACCTCTACCCAAGGCCGAGCCAATCAGTGGTGGTGGTAGCACCTCTGTGATCACATATTTAAGAAGGGAAGAAAACCTGCAGTGGGGAGAGGAGTGGGCTGTGAGCAAAACAACTCTGCAAATACCAAGGCCAGTAAGAAGGAGGGTGAGAGGTGTGCTGGAGCAGAGATTCCCTTGCAGCCTGGGGTGAGAGGACGGGCTGTCCCCCTGCAGCCCACGGAGGACCCCACACAGAAGCAGTTTTCTACACCCAAAAAGGGGAGATGGTTGGGGAAGGAGATGTTTTTCATCTGCCTGCATTTATTATGACAGGTACACCACTTACCAGAATGCTGCAACACTGGCAGTCTTTAAGGTTACGGGTTTTGGATCCTGTCCCATTATTCTATGATCAAAGTCCTCCATGCTTTCTGAACTTCAGGACAGGTAGAACTGCTGTGCAATTTTTCTTGTAGAAGTAAGCTCTCTGTGGAATATGGAAAGCCAGGGGGTTTTGCTGGGTGTAGAATAGCTGTCAAGTACATTCTCTGCTCAGGATTTTGAAGAAAACAGGATGTCAATACACATCCCTAAGCTCTTGAAAGCAATGATTGTCACTGTCGTATTTTCTTTGGTACAAATTACCTGCTCAGAGTGTTGCTCTTTGACACTAGCATCAAGATATTCATGCAGATGGCTTGTAGGTCTACATATCTAATCACAGCTTTACCTCTGCCCATCATTTCAGATAAAAATCAAGCTGCCGGAGACAAAGTATTCAGACATCACATTAGATATCCAGGACAAGGTTCTTGACCTTCGAACTCCCCAAAAGTAAGTAAAAGAGAATTGATAGAAGGACAGTTATTGTTTGTAAGGAGGTTTAACCAAGCCTCCAAGTGAATACTGTGTGGAAAGTAAACCCAAAGATGAAAATCTGCTTATTAATTGCACATGAGAAATAGATATAGCCAACAAGTAACCATAGTCCATCCGTAGGTGTATAGTGTGCTAACTCTGAATCTGTGATAATGTTCTAGCAAAAATAGCTTTAAGACAGATTTTGGCTACTTGAAGAGCCAGGCTTCAAGGGCCCAAAATTTCTGGCAAAAAACTGCCCACAGTCTTGGAGGACTTATTGGGAGTTTGTTTTCTAAATACTAATTTGTAAAACTGAAGATGATAGAAAATGTGAAGTTCTATTTTCAGAAGTTGAAAGCCAAATTGTGGACATTTCCAGGCATGGATGCAGAGAGGCAAATGTTACAAGGTTTCCCTAAAGAGATATCCTTTGAGTTCTTTTTCATAGGGCTATTTCAAACTTACAAAGATAATGAAGTAATACTCTCTCAGACTTCTCAGTCTTCCTCCATATTTCCTCCGTGTGCAATTGCCCTGTCAGAGATTTCCAGATAATTCCCATGTCTGTTTGGCTTTAAATCCTCCTTCACAACAGGGAGCTTTCGTAAGAAAACTTAATCCTCTCCAGGCTGACATGCTGCATTGAATGGAATGTGGGAAAATCCATAAGTGGACAGCTTCCAGCAAATAAAATCAGGGTGTAGGCCATGCATCAAGGCCCAGATAAATTCTGCCTCTAGTGGACTAACTATAGAAAAGCCACCTTTCTCCCAGACCAAGCGGAGTCTGTTACCCACTGCTTGGATTTAACCCAGAAATGCCACAGGAGTGGAAGGATGTTTGGAAGTGTTGGCTCTGTAGCTGGAAAATCAAGAGGAATAATTGTTCAGCTAATCACTTGTGGAACCTATAGGTAGTAAAAGAGGTAGCTTAATGTAATACTGCAGATGTAGAAAAACCTCAGCATTCTTTTTTCTTTTGCAGTTCTCTCTTTTTGGTGACTCAGATCTGTTATTATCCTGTTAGTACCCAGCTGTCTCTAGTCACAAGCCTAGCAAATAAAGTTTGCCATAAATCTAATGGTTGCTTGGGTACAGCCTGAGCTAGTGCTGCTTTCACAAATAAAAGTGCAAGCCCTCTCAGTATGAAAGAAGCAACACGATTTCAAGTTCTATGTACTGAAAAACACCGTACTCTGACAGATGTGTAGGAGGCCTCAAAGGACCCTCTTCTAAACACCGTAGTCCTGGGGCTCATTCTAAGCCAAGCTGACTTTAAGGACTTCTCCAAATGGTACCAAATTGCTGCCTTCAGTAGGTGTGATGCAAAGGTGTTTTGAGTGTACATCTTTCAGGCATGGGTCCTACAGGATGGCTGAAAAGATCCAAAAAAGAATCAGCATGATTTAAAGTCAAATTTAAAGTGAACCCCATTTATACTAGCACGTTGTCCTGTTGGGCTTTGTAGAGTTTGGCTGGGCAGATCGCTTGATTCTAAAGTGTCCTTGGTTCTGTTTGCACTGTTAATATAGTGGAGGTCCAAGACTGACCCATCATTTATATCGTTAATATACAAGCCTGGAAAAAAGACAAAAGAGTCCAGACTCGGCATGAGCAAGTAAGTTTAAACTGTCATCCATGACAAGAGTTTAATGGGTCCAGACAGGGACATCCTCATGAGGAGATAAGCCCGAAGGCTGCTCAGCCGTTCCTGGAAAAGCTATTTGTCTGACATTAGCAAGGGACTGTGGAATAGTTTCCAAGTCCAAGACTCATCCTTTCTTTCTGTATTATGTGCCTGAGCCACAGGCAGGGGATCACTGAATTAATCTTCAGCAGAGGTTAAAATCCCAACAACTTCATATCTGGAAGTCCATTCTCACACCTGAGCTGTGCTTTATAGGGTAGATGTATCCTTTGTGAAACCAGACTGGCCAGAATCTCTAATCAGGCTGCACTGCTTGTTTCTTTTTTTACTAGAGAAGACAAAACTCCTGAAGACGCGGTCAGGCTTTAGGCATTATTCAGATTTTCACCAGCGAGAGAGCATTATCAATGCAGCTCATCTTTCCTCTGCATTTAAAATGCAGCCCTTGCAAAAGCAAGAATAGTGGAGAGAGCCCACAAGCCATCACTGGAAACCGTTGTCATAGCCACAGCCAAAAGAAAGGAATAGTGCTGGAAATATTTGAGGGCCTTTGTAGCTGTGGACCGAGTATTGCAGGAACACCACAGGCATTCTTGAGAATGAGATATACTGATAGAACATGCTTTGGTGTACTTACTGGTGAATTGCAAGAGTAACTTGCAATGCCTTTTCAGTTGCTCACCTGGTTTGAGACATCGAAATTCACTGTGTCCTCTTTTACAGAAAGCTGCTGCTGCACCTCCCGTACCAGGTAGACAGCAAGAAAGGTAAAGCTCGTTTTCTCTCGGAGGAAGAGACTTTGGAAGTCACCTTGAGAGTATCGAGGATGTTTGATTTCATAAATTTTGCCTGATGCATGGAGGAATACAGGAAAAATGTTTGAAAAAAGTAATCTCTTAGTTTGAACTCTTCTTGAAACTAAGTAGCTGTGAAATAGTAGATTTTATTTTCCATTGAACAGTCTAGGGGGAATATCTCTGGAGAAACAGAGTGAGTCGAGGTGTTCTTGTGTTGCTCTGGTTAATGTTCTGCTTCCTTCAGTCTGATGGAGGCTCTGTGAATCAGAAAATAAGGGACTGCAATTCTGTAAGCTAGAGAAATTCTTGTTGTGATATGGCTCCTACGTAGCACAATGATGCTCTGGCCAGTGAGTCTGGTGCTTATTTACTGTTGCAAGATTTGCAAGAAGTAATATTCTTGTTTGGCCTCCGATGCTGGGACTGAGGCCAGTTCAGAACCTCCTGTTAACTACTCCTTGACTAGAAGATCGAGGCTCTTCAGGGATCCCTGTCCACATCTGAGTCTCCTTGACACTGGCAGAACACGGTAACCAGCTGCAGTTGGCCTGTTGGCTCAGCTCTTTTGAACAGGCTTTGACAACGCATGGTTCAGTGTCATCTGATTCACCTGCTGTCTCTCCAGCTATTTTTCTGATCTTTCTCAATTAATAAAATGTGTTCTAATGAACAGTTCCAGTTACCTTTCACTTTGCCTTCTCTATATGAAGTCCTGTGAGATGAGAGGAACTTTGTGTAACAAAACATCACTTACAGCGCTGAAATGCAACAAAAGCTTTTCTTTAACCTTCAGGTCCAATCTAGAGCTACAGAGATGGGCAGCCGAGGTGTTTCCCTTACTAGCTGGTAGGCAAATATATTCATTTAACATTGCTAATCATTCAGGAAATGAAGATATTTGCTCAGTGAGCAAAGCAGAGAGGACAAGCAGGGCCTTGCTTATTGATGGACTTTAAGTATACTTAACCAAAAGCTTGTAAGCACTTGGAAAAGAAAAATACCTTGGATCTTGCAGTCTTCTGATGTATTAGAAGCAAATAGTTGACTGGCTAGGCTGCAGACAGTACCTGTGCAGCTAAATTTGTGGGAGGCTGTAATGAGAAGCTGAATTCTCCATGGATTGAAGACAGTGACAGTGAGTTGCCAGGTATATTTTTTTGTCTTGTCAGGAATTTTCAGAATTCACAGTGTGTTGTAATATACCATGTTATAACTCTAGAAGGAATTGAGCTGTGGATGTTTCATCCACTTCCCTTAAAAGAGGACCCATTGCTTGGGTCAGAATAATATTACCCAATCTCTGCTTTAGTGCTAACGCACGGGAAAGCAGATACCTCAGTTATGATTCATCACAAGCTGTCGAATATGCTGATAACACTAAAGGGCTACTCCAGTTTGCATTTGCTGAAGTTTCCATAAATTGCATTTGAATGTCTCTCATTCCTACTCTACAAAGCTATGGTGGAAGGGAACAATGCAGATGTATGAAAAGGCTGAGATCATTCCTCCTGACTCAGTTTGTACTGCCTGTGGCTGCCAAGAAGTTACAGTAAGGCTGTTTCTTGGTGAAAAGATTGTCTTTGTGATCCCTAGACAATATGCTGCTTCGTTTTTGCATTTCTTACACAGATCACAACAAAAGTGGAAGATTGACCTGTATTTATATACATGTGAAGACAACATTTGTCCAAATTCATTCAGTAAATCCACGGCAAAGCAGAGTATGACTCTGCTCTTCTGAACCTTATTTCAGTGCTCTATCCACAAGGTAGTGTTGCCCTTATAGTTGGCACGAGTAATTTACCAAGCCTTAAATCATCAAGTTCTGCTTAATTTAATGTCAATGTCTGGTACTGAAAACAAAGGTGAGTTTGGCTCATCGTGCCTCTCTCCAGTGATTTCGTTTCCTATGGAAATGAGTGCATGCCACACTGCTCTCCATGTCCTATTTTCTTCCCAGATATTTTTTAACCCAGGGGCATTTTATCTACGTGCAAGAAATGAAAATTCTAATGTAAGTACGTTTTGTAAGTTGGCCACTGAATAGAAAAGGGAAATACAAGTTGACACGACGCACAGTTCTGCTGCTGCTCTCAATAAGGTACAAACACTGGCCGGGTGGTGGCAATTTATTGTGATGATTGGGTCCGTTGCCTGAATCCCCCATCACCACCTCGAGATCTTCTCACGTTCTTACTTTCTTCCTATCAAGTAGAACAGAGGCTTCCCTAAGGCAAAAGGTTGGGATTTGAGGTGAGTTGGTTTGGGTTTTTTGCCATAAGTCATCCCAAGAGGAAACTGTTCAAAAGGACATGCAGGCTGCCAAGCTTCCCAGAAATCTGGGAGCTACTGCCAACTACAGGAGAGTTAACTTTTTTGCAAGGGCTTGAAGGCAGTTTTTCTTTGCTGAACTAGCACTGGCAGAAATCCTTTTGAAGGGGATACAAAATCCCCTTTGCCTCTGAACATCAAAGCTATTGCCTGAGTACCACTCCAACACCTGCAGGCATCTTAATTAATCAAAATTATGAGCCCAGTTAAACAACCCAGCCATTAAGCCCCAGCCATTAAGCATCATCAAGCTTTATTTGGTTCCCTAAGAAACATCTTGATTAAATGTATTGCAGTTAAGTAGAGGGTACTGCCACTGTGGAAATGAGATAGAGGCTGTTTACAGTGTTATCCCAATAAACTGCAGGTTGTCATCTCGCCTAGTTCGTGTGTTCTGTCCTTCAGTTGTGGTGGCAGAGCCACCATTCCCGTTCTGATTTGTTTCTGCCTTCGGTCAGAACTAGGGTGTTGGACTAAAGCACACAGCTTGCTTTGTGGGTTTCTCCTCTCTTCATATTCCCCTTTGTCCACACGCTGAGTTTCCGAGTCAAAGATACTTTCGTCATCCTACAGCTGGAGAAAGAGAAAACCCAGAAGGGTTGCTCCACATAAATGTCCAATGCAGAGCAAGAACTTAAATTTAGATTTTCCCATTAAATCTGCAGTCTAGCTTCTGGACTGCTCTCATTCCCATCTTCCTCTGAGTCTGTTGTTGATATCATGGTATACCCCTTGTTTTAAAAAGGAAAACTACTTCATTTCTCTGCTGTTCCATTTAAAGTTTGTCTCCAAAACTTCCAGGTACTTCTTTCATTGTGTGAAGCATTGCTTTATCAGTATCTGCTTGCCTCCAAAGAAAATTTATCTAAAATAACTAAGCTGCACCCATGTGTACAGGAAGAACTCTGCCCTGCAGCCTCTGGAGTAAGCGAGGAGACAGGACTTGTATTTCTCCTGTATTTCTCACCCAACCTGGGGCTCAGTGCATGAGACTGGGCAAAGCCGAGCTCCGCAGCATCCCTTGCAGGCTTCGGTGAGACAACACAAAGGAAACTCTCAGTGGAGAAACCTCGATCCCCAAGGCCTCCCAGATTTTCTCATTCAGGTAGTAGGTAACTGCTTTGAGCAATATCCAGCAGCTACTGGATATGCAGCAAAACAGACTGATGGGCAAGGGCACCGGTGCCAAATAATGAAGGCAACACCTCGAATATGTCCGGCGCATCCCTTGTTTGTGTGGACCTTCTTGTGCTGGAGCAGGCGCCTTTGAGCTTGCTGGTATTGGCAGATCTCTGCAGCTTGGATTCACCCTTACTCTCTGGGATCTCCTTCAAGAGCTGCTGCCATGGACAGTCAGTCACCTGTCCACCTATGATCTTGGCTCCAGGGAAGGTGCTAGAATCTGCTGGGCATTATTTTTTTTTTCCTATAATCGTCAGAAACGGGAGATAATTTCTCTGTGTGTGTTGCTGCTCTCTTAGTCTTCTCCTTCAGGTAGATTTGACTTTCAGATTGTGATGCAGAACAGCCAGTTCCTGTCTTTCCCTTTCCCTCCTGACTGTTTGTTCCATGCTCTTTTCAGGGGACTCTGATCTCTCCTTACCTAAGTGCTTTATCTCACTTCCCTCAGTCATTCTTGCATTAGGACATTTCTCACCGGAGCCTCCTCACAGGTTGCAGATATGTCTGACCTTTGCTGGATGTGCCAAGTGTTGGTGAAGTGTGTGATTCATCTCCCCTCATGCAGCTTAATGCTGGCTGAAACATTTTGTTCTTCCTTGCTATGCATCTCAACTGTGTGCATGAGAAAGAAGCATCGAGCGGGAGCATCACGGGCAGAACCTGGGTTGTGTTAAGGCAGTTATATTGAAGGACCACAGCAGAAAAGCAGCAGATGCTGCAGGTCAAGGCAGAGTCGTTTGAGGAGTGTTGACAAAATTGAAGAAGGACCTCTTGGCATGGGCATAACCTGCTTGAGCCTGTGCTTCAAATGCAGCCAGCCCCACAGCTCCCTTGTTCAAGAAGGGCTGGTTAGGAAGGAATGAGGCAATTTGGAAAACGTCAGAATCGTTCAGAATTTCAGCCTTTCCCCAGGCTGGAAATGTTTCTTTCTGCTCCCTGATCTGTGTCTCTGTGTCCTAGATGAGTACGTAAAGAAGATTTTGAGATCCAGTCCAGGGCAATAGTGACACAGACAACATAGGAGTGCCTTTAGTTTTGAAGTATTTCTCTATATCCGCTGAAATCTCTGATCATTTTGGGCTTACTCATCTCAAGGTCTCCTTTTCATCTCTTTTCTCTGTCTTCACGCACTCACTTCTGAAGAGAAGATCATAAGAAGTTGCCGGCACGGTAGCAGATACTGTCCACCTGCAATCCTCAGAGACCATCTCTCTTTAATTGTGAGCCTTCTTTGTGATCCTAGCAGCTCACTTCTGTTGCTGATCAGCTTTTTTTGTGTTTTTTTTATCCACACCATTATAACTTGGTGGTATCACAACCCAGCAAAGACTGCCAAGGCAGCTAGGTTGTGTTTACCCAAATGATTCTTTGATTCTTTATGGCCACCTATCTCCTGCAGCTGCTCAGCGGACAAGAGACCTCTTCTGGAAAAATCTTTTCCTGTTGGAAAGCTGCATAAAAAGGAAGAGGTTAGGAATGGAGATGGACAGAGTTGATTTTGTTAACTTGTAAGGAGCTGATGTGAGCAAGCCAGGCATTTGCCAGACAGCAGCAGACTAGGAACTGCAGCGGATGAAAACATCAGTGCTTGAGCTTAACGATGCTGTGACACTCTGGGCATGTTCCACCCGTCCCACACGGACAGGTGATGAGAGTGGATCTCCTGACTGATGACTTTCTTCCTAGAGGCCCCAGATTCCTACAGCCATACCCCTGAAGCAGAGCCTTGAGGGGCAAGCTGGCAGGTACAAAGAGGAGAACAAAGGGTTGACTTTGCCTGGGATAGTCAGCTCTGCCTGTCTCACCTGAGCTGCTCCCAGCTGCCTGGGGGCCAGAGGCGCCACCCAGGAGGCGTTAAATGGTTGCAGAGCATCGTGGGGAGAAGCCAAGCAAGCAGGGGAACTTGGAGGGGTGGTGTGTGCTGTGTTGATGGTGTTCCAAGGGTGGGAAAGAGAAGAGGGAAAGTTGTATGACTGCTGTGCAAGGTAGGTAGCTGGAAGATGATGGTTTCATCTTGTCTTTGGGACTGTCTGTGCTGTGCCTGGAAGATTCGAGAGGTAATTGGCCACCAGCTGGATATGGGAAGCTCTGACAAGGTGAGAAATGTTTCTGCTTTTGTTCCGTGTCACGGGCACTGCATGAAGGCTGAAGTGTCAGTGTGACTTAGCTGTATGTATGGCTCTCGGTCAGCAACAACTGTCAGAACTGTAACAAGCTTCAGGGGGAACCTGGGATGCTGAGAGGAGCTCCAGGAGTTCACAGAACGCTGAAAATTCCACCCTGGCCCCAAGTGCAACCTGCACCATGATTTCCCTTCAGTAACCTGCTGCCGTGCCTGGATGATGGTGTATCTGTGGAGCTGCTTGGAGGCCAGTGACTAACATGAGTGAAGGATTGCAGGCCATTGCTGGTGTGTGTGGGCAAGGCTCTGAGCTTTGGTATGGAGGGCACCAGGGGGGCTGGAGGGTGCAGGCAGAGCCATGTGGAAATTCAGGGCTTGGGGCACAGGGCGTCACGTAGGGCTGGAGCTGTGTCGTAAGGCAGCGAGTGACAAGCTAAATGGTGCGTGTGGGGATGGAGTAAGACGGCGAAGTCGGGGAGCACCGTGCATCGGGCAGAAAGCACAATTGGGAGGAGAAAGAAATGATCAATGTTTCTTTAAAACCACTGTGCTGAAGGGAAAAGTCAAAGCAGACTCTTGATCACCCTGAGCTCAGAACAGATGAGATACCTTTGTGAGGATGTCACCAGCGCTGGAAACGCTGCACCGAAAGAAGCTGTGAGAGGTGGACTGTGCCTGGAATAGCTATGAAGCCTCCAAGAGGACCTGAGCGCTAAGGTCATGTAGATCTATTGGGCTGGGAACCCAGTCTGGCTCCGGGGGTCAGCCCGAGGTGGCACACGTCACTTACTTTTACCAACAGTGGATGAAAGGGAGAATCGGTGTGGAAGGAGTGGGAAATGTGGATGCAGTTCATGAACCCTCTCAAATGCTTACGACCGCCTGACTCTCAACAGAGTTAGTGTGTGAAGTGTCTGGGTGACAGATTGCTGTGCCCTGGTCTGGAACACTGGATGTCACATCTAGTTTTAGGCCCACATGCATCCGCCTTCTTGCCTCTATGCTTTTCCCTATTTAAAGCAGGCCGTGGTTTTGTTTGGTTGTTGTTTGTTTTTTAATAAAAGAACAAGCCTTTTTCTCAAGAACAGTAGGTAAATGAGGGGATTGAAAGTTATTCTTATTTTGCAGCAGGGTGCTGCCATCAGGGCAGGAGTGGGGCCTCTCTGGGATGAGGAGAAGGGCTTCATCACAGAGAAAGATCCTGCAAGGTAGTTGTGAACTAGTGCTTGGATGAGAGAGACAAAAGTGATCAACTGTTTGATGCAATAAGTGTGTTGAATGAAGAGAACAACTGAAGTTATACAAAACCTCATTTCTGTTGTTCTCTTTAACCATGAATTCCCCAGCTTACACTCTGTGAGTTTATATAAATTGGACCTTTGCTTCTATTTCGAATTATGGTTTTTTCTTGAATAAAACATCTTTTCCAATGCTGTTGCCCCTCCTCAAGCCACAGTCAAGCAGCATCTCAACCTAGTTTTTTAAACTAAGAGAATTGTTTATGTCCTTGGAGGCTGGAAAAATAACATCTGAAGAAAGCCATGAGACACAGTAGGAATTCATTTGTAAGTTAATGAAGGTTGTGCAGTGCAGTGAAAGGATGGTCGGGGCTGTTCCTGGGCATCATTTACCGAGTTAGATTTCTTTCTGTTGGAACTGTTCTCCCTGGAAGCACCATGAACCAGCTTAAATACCACTTATGTGTTAGTTTGTTATATTTCTTACCACAAAGGCGTGTGCTGTGTAATAGAGCAGTGCATGTGACAAAAATAGGCAAAAGAGTGATACGAATCAAAAGAGAGAATCTACTTGCTTATGTGCCCTACCAAAAGGAAAAATAAAAAGACCAGCTGGGTAGTGTCTTTTTTTTTTTTTTTTAAATGTAATAATTAGTGAAGAAAGATGCTTCTGTGATAAACATGACATGCCGCGGATGCTCAAGCTGGTGAGACTTGAGGCCTCTGTGCAGAGATTATCGAGAGCAAGTTAACTTGTAAGCCTGCCGTGCCCGGTGCCGTTCAGCCCCCACGGATCAACAGCCCTGCAGAGGTGTTTCAATCTTTGCGAAAGAAATGCTGTCGGTCAGACTGGAGGGGAAGAAAGGGTCAGCCTTTAACATGATACAACACTGGAACACAAGGCATGGAGACAGCTGTCCCCTCCACGTAAGCTTTAATGCAGCCTGTGCCATCAGCTTGCTTAGTGCCAGGAGCTGGAGAAACTCAGTTCCAGGTTTGCAGGCACAGAGGAAGGACAGGAGGGGGAAGAGGGTGTGTCGTATTCAACCCATCTTCAGAAAGTGAGTTCTCTGCCTCAGAGGTGGCAGAGGACCTCAAGTGCTGCTGGGTGACAGCTTCTGTCTCCCCAGGCAGAGCGTGTGATGCTGGGAAATGAAAGCCTGTGTACTGCATCGTGCCGCCAGAGAGAGCCACGCTGCTCAGTCTCTTCCAAACAGCTCCTGCTGGATACGCAGGCATCGCTTTCTTCTTCTGCGCAGTGGAGGTTTTTACTGCTGGAAGCCACAGAGTCCTGTTCGGACTGGGGAGGACAAATCCCCCAAGGCTGCAGAACAGGTCAAAAGCCAAAAGCGGTGGCTCACGGATCTGGAGGGGTTCTCAAAGGGCTGGGGAGCAGCTTGTTCCTCGTCACACTGCCCTTAGCATTGGCTCTGACAGAGGACAGTGGTTGTGGCTTTTGAGACCTGGATGTCTGAATGGGGCTATTCACTGGCTGACATGAAACAGGCCATCAGATAGTAAACTGGGCTTTGCAAATAATTATTCCCCACCCTCCACACTTCCAGACCAGTGGCACAACTGAAAAATTCAACTCAGGTCAAAGCAGGGGGGAGAAGACTATGAGTTCCCCTTTCCTTGCCAAAATAAGTTTTCTGTTGGCGTTTCCTGCAATTTGAGATACTTCTTTTGGTCTGAAGGAAAATAAGCTGGTTTGGGGTTTCTTCAAGGAAAGCAAGGGAATTTGGAGACTGGACCCTTGAGAAGGGTGGTAGCAACTGCTTTTCCACCAGCTAATGTGCAACAGGGCAGTCAGAGAGATGGGAGCTGTCTGTTTCATATGTACATACACACATGGACAACAGTACTCTTTTCGATCATTTAGTTAAAAAAAAAAAAGAAAGAAAAAAGTTCCAGTATCCATTTACCCACTTCCTGAGCAAGTGTATTAACTGCAGACTGCCGGCAGAAACAGGGATTAATGGCAACTGCGTTTTCACCTACAGAAGCCAGAACGCTGCTCTGAAACCCCAAAATATATAATTTACCAGCAAGCAACTCTTGGTTGCGTTTAATGAGTTTAGGAATCTGCCATCAGAGCACACAGCTCTTGCTGGGAATCTGTTCAGGACCTTCCCAAGGCAATGAGACTTTGCGACCTGTCAAGTCTAGGTAAGGTTCATGAAACCTGCAGAGATTCTTCCAGTGTTTATTGGAAGTATCAACCAGCTCAGGTGACCTGTCTCAGTGTAAAAAAGTGTGATTTTGCTGCTTTTTTTTTATTAATGCAGTCCCTGCTTTCAAAGGGAGCGTGCAGAGGAGAACTCGTACTGCTAGGGTTGCTCCGGTGGCAGTGTCACCATGCCTGTGTCTGGGCTTATTGGAGCTGTGCGTTGGGATTTTCTGGAGCACGCTAACACTGGTTCTTCTTACTCAAACACCTGATAAAACCTAAGCACACAGAAAGCCCAAGCACGACTGAAGAAATGCTGGTAATACTTCCCCGAGAGAGCTGGCAATGAGTTTGTGTGCAAGATCTTAATCGGAAGACGAGCTGCTACAGTAAACAAGGACAACTCTTCCCCCTAGATTTGCTCTTGTGGTGGGGAAAATGAGGTCCTACAGTAAATATGGACGTGAACGCTAAATCCCTGCCTCAGTGCTCAGGTGGACAGAGCAGGCCAGTGGTGGTATATTACAGCATTGCTTGGGCTATGAGTCAGAGCCAGACTCGTCACCATCATGTGGCTTTCCAGTCACAAGGACGCTTTTGTCCCCTCTTATGCTTGCGACACTGAGTGCCTTGAAGAAAAAGGAGCCAGAACTTAGTTCTTTGGCTTATTCTGCCATGGGTGCCCAAAGGAATAAGCCTGTTTCTGTTTTCTCTTTCTGCAAACCCAAGTGGCAGCGTGGGGACTGAGATGTGGGCAGCCCATGGCCAGCTGCCCTCCCAAGTCACAGGCTGGAAGAGACCTTGGTGTTATTAGCGGTGGCCTCCTAGCTGGAGAGGGTCATAGAAACATTGAATGCATTGGGCTGGAAGGGACCTTTAGAGGTTATCTTGTCCAACTCCGCTGCAGTGAGCAGGGACATCTTTAACTAGATGAGGTTATTCAGAGTCCCATCAAGCCTGACCCTGAATGGGTCTTGTGCTCCTCCCTGCCTGTGAATGCCTGGGAAAAGACCTTCAAAATGTATTTCAAGTACAGTTAAACCGAGTCAACTTTGCATGTCCAGACAGCTTGCCTCAACTAAGAGCCATGAGCTGAGTTAACAAATCCTGCTTTCTATGGATTTGTCTCGCAGTGGACGTAAGAGAACCTGATATGGACCTTGGCGATCAGAGCTCTCCTGCAGAGAGAATCTGAACCCACATGGACTCAGGTGCCTGGTGGAGCCTGAATCAGCGTGCTGGTTTCCCCAGCGGTGGGAGCATCAATACGTTTATTTTCCATCTAGTTGCTTGTTGATATGCAAGGTGTAAAAAACATCATTCCAGCTAACACTGATAGAGGTGCAGAGGTCTCATAGTAATTAACCACCAAGCTCAGAAGTTGCTAAGAGTGGGAGGGGAGAGGAAATGCAAACAGCACAACAGTATCAGCTTCCTCTTTAAAAAAAATAAATTAAAATCTGCCAAACAATTAAATTGCTTAGAGAGCTCTGAGAGTGGGGAAACAAAACTGAATTTGCTTGGGGAGAGGAAGAGAGAAGCAGAGCTGTGGTGCTGTAACAGAGCTGCGAAGAACCCACATCAGAGTGGCTAGAGGTGATGTACATCCTGCTTGGGGTGACTTCACAGACTCGAAGGGGTTAATTGCGCTGTTAACCTTTCCATTCCCAGAACCTTAGGCTACGTGATCAAGCTGAGTTCCCAGGAAACACCCATATCTCCAAATACAGAGCAAGGACGCTGTAAGCTGCAGCTTTTTTTTAGTTAGAGGCTAATCCTTGAAACCCCAAGTGCTTGTACTCCCAAGCCTCAAGGCAAAGACAAACACCCAGCACCTGGAGCCCCTTTACTAGCAAGTAAACGGGAGATAATGGCTTTTATACTCACTGCAATGCCACTTTATTTATTTTTTTTTAAGGGGGGAAGAGTTAGTGGATTTCTTTGGATCAAACTTAACAGCTTGCTGCGTAGCCGGTTTGGACACTCTTCCCCAGAACTGGGCTGCAACGCAAGTGGGAGCGGTGTGGCTGGTAACTCACTGCCATCTCCACTGACCCAGAGCATCCTCACTGGTCTCAGTCCTTCAGGCTCTCAGAATGGATCTACGCCCAGCACAACACACGAGGCATCCTAAAATGGAATGTTTTTCTGTCTCTGCTTTATCTTACCGAGATCTGGTCTCCTGACTTCTGGCCTGACGCTTGCTGCAGACTCATTGCAGGTTGCTAAGGGAGGCAGAAATTCCTCCCAAGGTCTTCGCTCCCCATTTGCTGCTGATGGCTGGACTCCGAAGCGGCGTTCAATTGAGATAAAGGACTGGCTGGGCAGGGACCGTGGCTGCCCTCTTGTTGATGCAACGCCAAGCGGGCCGTGAGCTTTCAATAAAAAGTAATTAATGGTAAAGCAGACTCCTGCAATTCTGCAGAGCCTCTTCTATTTCTGTTACTTAGGCTTTTAAAGGCAACAGGATCACAGTGGGTTGACTTTCTTCTCTAGCCAAAAAAAGGAAGAGCACTTAATCTAGTGACCTCACATTTATCTTCTGCCCTTCATTAGCACCATCTGTCTCCCGCTGCCTGTTGAAAGGCGACTGTGGCTACCCTCATTGCTGGGACAATACAAATATTTCTCAATTACGGCAATGCTCTAAATGCAGTTACTCAATTTCGATGTTAATTGAATTATTTGAGTTCAATTATTCCATTAGGAATTCTGTCAGTACAGCCGACGTTGCTTGCTTTCTCTCTGGGCTAGTGGCACAACGTAGCATCTGGCCACACAGGGAAGGACTCATTTCACTTCGACTCAGACAGCCCTAATTAGGCTGGAAAAAGTCTGGCACTGTTAGGAAATGGTGCTCTCAAGTTCAGGGACAAGTGTCGAGGCTGCAAGGACCTTCTTTCCTTCAGTCAATGAGTTTCCAGGCACAAAAATATTTGCAAGCAGAGAACAGCGACTATTTATGCAGAAATAATTTTTCAGGAGAGCTAGCATGAAAAAACACTTGCGAGGGTTTTGTGAGTGAGGGAATCAGTCCTAAGAGATGCTTGACAGGAACCAAAAGGACCAGTTGTGCAACAAGAGCAGGTAGTTAAGGCTATATATAGGCAGCAAGACAGTTGCTAAGGACTGCTCACAGGCCATGTAGGGGCTGAGACAGGAGAATTCACCAGCTCCCACCAGCGGTAAATTCACCTGGACATACAGAAGAACTGTTTGGGATTCATTCCCAATTCATTCCCTGAGAGAAGTAGCATGAAAAGGGTTAGGATTACGAGGACATGTCCTTAACCCCTTTGAAATTTCAAAGCCAAATGCATGAGATGCTGGAAGCTGCTTTCCTGCCTCACAGAGGCAAGGACAGCTGCTGCCCCTCTCCAGGCAAGCCTGGACCTCCTATCCCGATATCCTGTCTCTATAATTGTTTTTTCCTCACTCTCCACATCATCAGGATCCATTGTGTCCTGACTCATGGGGCGTGCTGATTAAGAGGGACAGTTAAATCTTTCTCTTCAACCATATGAGCTCCATTGGTGGATGTAAGACCCACAGGAGTAGTTTAGAGCTGTGACAGGCAGACTGGAAGTAGCCCTGACTATCCCAGCACAAGCTTTTCACCCACAGCCTCTTCTTCTGTTAGCAGAGCTCATAACACATCTCTTCTGCAGCAGCCCAGGACTCTGACTGCCATAGACAGCCTTGGGCTTTGTACGTAATGTCTGTGCTGCACTTTGTAAATGTCTTGACTTAATATCTACACGATGTTAAAGCCCTGTCCTTGCAGCTCTTGGGAGCAGTAGCTCCTGAGATTTGCAGCCTGAGGTATCGCCCTTCAAAGAGATGGTGGCGTGCAAGGCTGAGATCTCTGAGGCAGGGCAGTGAGTTTCTTGGTTTCAGGCACCATACGGACCTTTCCTGCTGCGGTGGCATCCCTGGCACTGTGGAACCTTGTGGGGGTCCAAGTCACGGAGACAGCACTTGCTCAGTCCTTGATGACTGGTGATACCAAAGATACCTTCCATCTGCTTGGCCCCCCGACCTCTCCCTGTGCCTGTCCCCTCTCGCTCACCTCTCTGCCTCGGTGAGAGTGCTGCATGGTGAGTTTTATGGACCTGTCAGGGAACAGGAGAAGAAGGAAGGGTCAGGGTTTGGGTGTGAAATGGCAATTTTGTGGTGACTTCAGGTAAAAATGCTCTGATCTAGAGACCACGAGTATCAAGGGATCTCGGTTCAACACAGATGTAGTGTGGTTAAGTGATGAAGTAGCTGTGCTTTAAATGCTTTTTGTAAACATGGTCTTCATCTGCCATGTTCCTCATTGACAGAACAGAGACGTTGGCACTTTCATCCTGGCTGGCATGTTGGGAGCAGTTGGTGTTTGCAGGTGGCAGGACCTCCTGTGTTTATCATTTCTCAGTCCAGCTTTGCAAACATCCCTCCCTCCTTTTCTGAAGAAGAAGCGGTTTCCTTCACAACACACCAGATCTTACACGGCTTTGATGAGCACTGACTCCACCAGACCCTTCTGGGGAGGATCAGACCCTTTGAGGCTCCGTGTTGCCACCATAGCAACATGTCAGAGGGGTTATTGTAAATAACAGTGTTGTAGGAAGGGACTGGGGGGCAGAGCTGGAGCAGCAGCTGCGGAGCTGGCGTGTGGAGGAGCACAGCTCCCTCCTGCCTGCATCCCCTGGGATGAGATGGGAGACCTGCCTCTGGGTCTCCTTGGGCTCTGCTGCTGCTGCGAGGAGCTGGCTGAAGATGTGAGGCCAAGAAGACTGCCCCCCCGACGGCTGCGTGATCCAAGCCTCCATCCTTCACCTCAAACAAATGGAGAAGTTAGGGTGAGAAAAAAGGATGAGCCTCCCAGGGGAAGGGCAGGAGCTGAGCATCCCGCAGAATAGCTGCGCAGAATTGTAAAAATAGCTCTTAAAAAGCCT
This sequence comes from Apaloderma vittatum, assembly GCF_000703405.1. Taxonomy (NCBI): domain Eukaryota; kingdom Metazoa; phylum Chordata; class Aves; order Trogoniformes; family Trogonidae; genus Apaloderma; species Apaloderma vittatum. The sequence continues at coordinate 20,238 of NW_009715422.1, read as the reverse complement.
CCAAAGCTGAGCGATCCTAACGGCTGCACCTGATGTCTTGGGCATCACATCTCCCTCGTGTAGCTGCAGAGCACTCGGCAGCTCAAGTTGCGTTCAGCCTGACGCGTGGCACTAGTTATTTGAATTTCGCAGGCTGTTTCTTATGTTAATTTCCATATTCTCCAGTATTACCCTCGTGGGCTCTCTCAATCCTTTTCCTCTACGTGCCCATGTGTACACACAAGTACCTTTCTGTATCTCCAACCTGCAGCCTCATCTCTGCCTCAGAGCTGTTACGCTATCAGCATTATCTTCCCAGCTCCACCTTTTTCCAATTTAACAAGGAGTTGGATTCCATGCCTGCAGTATCTCAGCATCTCTCCGCTCTGTACCTGCTCTGCTTTCCTGCCTGCTCTCCAGGATATCTCTGCTGTGCTGGCAGAGCCTCCTTATGTCATTGCTGGCGGATCAGGTGCTGGGAAGCTCAATCTTGCAAAGCTGCTTTGATGCCAGTGGATGTACCAAGGCACCGACTGGGGCTTTTCACAAGCACCTCCAGCAGCCTCCTGCTGAGGCTCACTGCCTATTTTGGCAAAATGGAATGAGCTTACAGGGAAAGCAATAGCCTGGTGCTGCTGAGTCTTCATCCATCACCCTCCTCTGCCTCCGCGGCAAATCCTGACGGCCCCAGCTCCCTTTTTGAACCAGAAGGGAACTCGGGGTGCTCTGAGCATCACTGGGGACCCGCCATTAGCAAGGGGCGATGCAGCCACGCACCTGGCATGGGCTGAAGTTTGTGGACATGTGCTCGCCCCCAGCAGAGGAGATCTGGGTTCTCGGGACTGAGCAGGAGCCACCTCCTGTTCCCTGCCAGCGCTGGCGCCCGTGCCGGGGCAGGTTTGCTATAAATCCATACCCGTTTACGTCACAGGCAGGCAGAGCCAAACCCTGAGGGTATTGGAAAGCGGCCTTCGGATGTGTAATTTTGTTCTTTTGTCTCTTAACGCCTCATTTAATATTTCACAATCTTGGCGATGCATTACTCTGCCAGAGACGCCCACAAAGTCCGGCCGGAAGTTCAGCGACTGACATTTACATTATTAGGCTGAGGCTCCAGAGCTCACCCTCGGTGAGGTGAACAAGGCTCTTCTTTCACTCTGAGGTGGAAATACAGGATTTGGAAAAGCTCTCGGCACTGACTTTTAGTGCCGATCCAGATGATGGTTGCGGATGGCAAGAGAGGAGTCAGGACAATGCTGCTTTTGGAAACCTGGCCCACGGTTTTCTTTAAATGGAAAGTCTGAACTAGAGTGAAGCCGTCAAGAAACGTGTTGAGCCCTCGATAAACATGATCCCAAGTCAGAAGCTGTTCCCCAGCGCTCCTGCTCTGAACTGCTTCCAGATCCTCTAAAGACACCAGTTTAAATAATTGCCCTTCAGTTTGGAAATATTGGCTCTTCTCTTGAATCAAATAACACCTAATGTCACTGTTGCTGAAAGCGAGCAGGATGAAATTGCCTGCCTTATTTTTCCCAGTGTGTTGGCTTTATGCATTTGGCAGCATTTGGAGTCAAATCAATCTTACTTTCTTCTCCTGGACAGGTACTTAGTTTTGCTGATGTCAGGGTACAGCTTTCACGCAGGGAGAGGAGAGGAGGCAAACCCTGTCTGAGAACCCGGTGAAAGGGGTCTCAAAGCCCCGTGGGCTGGAAAGAGAGCTCGAGGCTTGTGCACACATCTGGGATTTGCTTTATCTGCCTCCAGCCTTGGCTGCGAGTTTCCCCTGGGCAAGCTGCTCTGCTCAAGCTGCTTAAACACTCTAAGACCCCAGTCTTACTCATAAGCCAGTTTTCAAATTTTCAGAGGGATTCAAGATGCCTACAGTGGCACCTACCTGCTCTCCAGACTTCATGCAATCTGCTCTGGCTTTCAAATCTTTTCAGCCTCTGTGCAGCTTGGGATGAGAGGGACCGAGGCGATGCTTGCGTTGAAAAATGCCGGTGGGCCAGGGGTGGGCAGTCGGTCCTGTTCTATGAGGTAGCAACCGAACACCCTGTGTGACCAGAGCACCAAGGCAATGCTCCCTCCCCTGGGGAGCTCAGGGAGGCAAGCAGGGCTGGGGCTGGAAAATGCTGGTGGAGGGAGGTTGCTGCTTCCCTGCGGTGGGTAGGGTCGGAGCTAGATGCTGCAGCAGCCCCAGCCATGTCCCCGCTGGCTCCTTTTCCCCTCTGGCACTGCCTGTCAGCCTTTCACAGACCCCCAGCAGCGCAGTCAGACCCTCTGGAGCTGCAGGCTGTTGGTGCCTGCTGGGAGCATCCCTGCTGCTGTAACCGCCTTTATGTGTTTTGTCCCTTTGCTGGCTCCTTTCATCTCTCTCTTGCGGTTTTCTTTCTTTTTTTTTTTTTTTTTTTTTATTTAATCCTGGAGCTGTTCTGTGCCTCACTTTCCCCAGCTGTGATGCAGCAACATGGCTACCTTCCACAGAAGAGGGCTAGCAGAGGCCTAGAGAACTCATTTTTTTGAGTACCTGCTTGGGGACATGTACCCACTGCAACCCACATGGTATTTCTCACCCCATGTGAAGAAGCTATCCCTATATCAAAGCTGACTGGAATAGCCAGAGAATGACCTCTGTGGCACCCAGATCCTTGTCAGGCCACTGTGTTGCACAGCTGGCGGTGACGTGAGCCTTTTTCCTCCTTTGGGGCAAAAATGGTTTTCTCCGGGTGGCACTTGGGGGCAAAAAAAAAACCCTGCAGGTGAGGCTGCCAGCACTGGATTCCTGGTCTCCTTCCAGCTGCAGCTTCTGTATTTCTCCCCTCCTCCCACACGGCTGCTCTTTGGGCTGGCTCACCATCCCGGCAGCAAGGAGGGAGAGAAATCTTCCTCTCCGGTGAGTGTTTTCAGTGCAATAGCAGGCAGGTGCTCCCACGGGTGCCCAGCCATCCAAAAGTGCTGGTTTTACAGCTGCAGCGAGGGGAAGCTGTACTGAGCCAGGATGGAGCTAATTTCCCCCCTAGCAACCCTCACAGCACCGTACTTTGTACTGGTAGCTAGAAAGGTGTTTTGGCTACTGCTCACACAGCATCAAGGCTCTCTCTGCATCAAGGCTGTCTCTCCAATATCCCCCCCCATCACCAGTTAGGCTCGGGGGTGGGCAAGATAACCAGGACAGCTGGTGCAGACTGACCAAAGATCGTATGATGTCTGCTCAGCAGTAAAAGCTAAAAGAAAGGAATGGAGAGTGGGACACTTTAGTTATTATTCTGTTTTCTGGAGCAACCACCCCAGCTGCTGGAGCCCTACTTCCCAGGCAGTGGCTGGACATCACCTTTTGGTGAGAAGTAGAGAATAAGTCTCTTGTTTCCCTTTGCTTCCGTGCATGGCCTTGGCTTTTGCTTTATTAACCTGCCTTTATCTTGACCCAGAAGGGTTTTTTTTGATCTTATTTTCTTTCCCCCAACTCCCTGTCCTGCTGTGGAGGGAAATGATAGAAGGGGCTTAGTGGCCACCTGGCATCCAGCCAAGGTCAACTCACCAAAGGAGTGTAATTTCCATTTATTGCTTTATTAGTGTTGTAACTGCTTTGGGCTACAGTTATGTTTAATTACCGGCTCTGCTGGGGCTGGTCATGCCTCTTCCAGCGAACAGTTTGGAGGTCCTTGCTCCCAAAACCACTTACCGTCACTTATCTTTTAAATCAGAGCTTATTTTTAGCTAGTACCTTCCATTCAGTCTGCTCAGCACCTGCATGAAGAAAAAAGCCAGGCAATCATGCTGTTCACAGAAGGATTTGAAAGCTCTCCTCTCGCTCTGCTGCTGCAGCTGAGTTGGGATGCAGCGTGAAGGAGAACTCCACGTCCCACAGCATTTGCTGTCGAGCTCAGTGATGCCATTTCCTTTGCTTTGCGCGTCGCTACAGAGTGAAAAAGTCTCCCAAGCACATCCGAAGTCATTAAGGCACGTGTAGCCACCAAGCAGGGGAGGGAGCAGCTGAAAGTCCTCCTCGCTACGTGAATGTGAGATGAGCTCTGCATCTCTCTTTCATGGGCAGTGAAAGGCAGGGCTTATCAGGGAGAGAAAGCGTCTACTCAGGATCCCAAAAAAGCAGGAGACTTCTGAAAATCACTGCTGTAAACCAGGAAATGGGATTGTTTGCCCTGACATCATTATTCCTTGGATTTAGCACCAGCTGAAGGGAACCAGGAGCAACCCCAGAGAGTCCCAGCCTGTTTTTTCTTTACACGCACCTTCAGGAACAGAAACCGCTGCAATGAGTTGTCTTCAGCAACCAGTGGCTCCACCACCAAGAGCTGTGCTCTCACCAGCACCACAGAAAGTGGGGCAGCGGGCAGGGACATTGTCCTTTCCACTCATCCCCTCCCAATGACCATGGCTTTAGGTTGGCCGTCTTGAAGTATATTGTCTGGAGGACATAGTGCCTTAAAAAAAGACACAGCACCATCGCTCCGGGTCACTCTTTTGACTCTGCGTGGCCTGCGTTCTCGAGAGAGAGGATGCTAACCCCTTGGCAAGCCCAGCCACGCTGCATCATGTTGGAGCTGGCTCAAGCCATCTCACACCATTTCCCATTCAGGAGGAGGGTTTGGGGCTGCGGCAGGAGAGCGTGTGTCCAGAAGATGCTCTACAGCCGACTGCCCGAGGACCACATGCTGTGCCATCTGCCGGAGTACGCTCCACTCGGGATGAGATGCCAATGAGAAGGCAAAGAGCCCTCATCTAATTATTGCTGCTATATTTATACGTGAGGTAGGGGAAGCGAGCGAGAGACACACGCTGGTGCTGGGAACTCGATGGCCTTAGGTAGGTGAACTGAGAGACAGAGAGCTCCAATTAAGCTTTTTTTTTTTGTTTTGGCATTTGCACATAATTACTATCTTTTCCCTTGCCTGGACTGCCCACAGTGCTCCCCGTGGCAAAAGTGTTGTCCCTGAGACCTGATGTGGCACAGAAGGGGTGCAGGGCCAGATAGCAGTGGGGTACAGCCTATCCCGCCACGAGGGGTTATAGTAACACCCTCTCAGCGCTTGCCAGGCACAGAGTGAAATGAAATGCATCGTTCTCTTGCCCGGGGTTTCAAAATGCCATTAAGGGATCAGAGTGTGCTCCAGCCCTGTGTGCCTGGGTGCTGGCAGCAGGCAGGGAAACGAAATAATTGATTGCTTTCTCCCTGCGATCCAAAATGATTTCGATGTCAGGCCATTCATTGCTGTAGCTGGAATACTAACACAATTCATTTGAGCCGCAGCCCCGCGAATGGGTGGCTTTACTAATGGCTAATCCGGGATGATGGATGAGCTGGGGGAGATGCTGCTGCTGAGTAAGGAGAAGGAGGCAGCAACAGGCTGGGACCCAGCAGGCACAGTCCCAACCATCTCCCAGGCGGTGCGGGAGCCTGAGGGGGAGGCAGGTTGGGCAAGTAGACGTGTCCCTGTGCCCTCTATTCAGGGCGATCATGCAAGAGGTAACGTCAGAATTTAACCACCTGATTTTTGCCAGGTCTGCGCCACAGATTAGCAAAGAGATGCCAAGCCTTCTCTCCATCCTTCCTGCAGCTCTTCTTAAAAATCACAGTTATTTGTTTATTTTTAATTAAAAGTGCCCTGGGGTTGCTGGCATCCTTAGGTAAATGAAAGGCAAAGCTGAATGTGAAAGAGAGGGCAGCAAGAAACAATAAGATTAGCAATCCCAGGGCAGAGCAGTCTTGCTAGTTAGCAGCAGGCAGGGGCTGGAGTGTTCCCCAGCACACCAGCCCAAGCTTCCCACGGATCCAGTGGCTGGTCACACTTCCCCAAGCAGAAGCACATGGTTCTGTTTTGGGAGTGTTGCTCCTGATTTACGCTGGGCTGAGTGGGAGGCGAGGTGGTAACCGTGGGTCCACTCCACCCTGCTTCAAGGCAAGGGAAGGGGATGCTCACCAGGGAAGGTTTGGCTGCATCCTACCCCCAAACCACGGCTTGTGCTGAGGAATCACTTCATGGCAAGGCTGGTGGCTCAGGGAGGAGAAGTTCTGCGAGAATTGGGGCTTGTCAAACCCCTGATTTGATCTGCACGGAGGGGACTGTGCTGTGCTTTCACAACAGCACCTTTCCACCCAAAAAGCAGCATGTGAATGGATTGACTTTAAATGGTTGCAGATCAAGAAGGAGCCTCTCTCAGTTATCGATCACCTACTGATTACTCCAGCACTTGGTATTCGACTTGTAAATAAGATTGCAGGGTAAATCTAAAAAGGAAGCAGATGGATGATAAGATTCTGCTCATTTACAATAAGCTCAAAGAACTTTTCCCCCTCTGCTCCCCCCCTCCAGCTTTATTACAAAGTCCAATACAATACCCTGGGGACAAGAAGGAAGAGAGAGGAGCGATTCAAAGGGAACATCAAAAGGCACCTCTATCCATTTTAGCACGTCAAGTAACAGGCATGGAGAGATGCTCTCAACCAAACACGTGGCTGCTCCGAGTGCAGCAGCCCAGTGCCTTCCCTGCTTTCCACCCCTCCAGTTCAAGTCTGTTTGGCCCAGGGTTTCACCTCCTCTGTGCTGGAGAGACAGACCCAACCTCGTGCATTTTTCTAAGATCGTGGATAAGTTTCTGTTTTGATGGCGAGTATCTGAAGTGTTAGATGGGGAGTTCAATGCAATAAGCTGTTTAGGCTGTTTTCAGCCCATCTCTGCAAAAGTGGAGGAAAAAATAAATAAATGCTTTGCAGCTAAAAATAATGTATTCCTCTTCGTTCTCCATGCTGCTGCAGTGCTCTGCTTTGGGCTCCTAGTAGTGCCAAGTGCCCTGGATCTACCAAGACAAGCTGAAGGAGACTGTGATTTAATGGCAGGGCATTTAAGAGCTGTGCATACCTTTGCCAGCCCTGGAAGCATCAGTCTTGTGATATCAAGTGGCTGGAGTAAGCCCCAGCTCCTGGAGTCATGGGAATTCTTAAGAATTTTTAAATCTAGAGGAAACCCAGTCTTCTCCACTGGACAGCCATGGGAGGTTTCTCCCAACTCCTTCCTCTGAGGGCAGGAAAAGCATTTCCCTTCTCTGAGCAGCAGCCAGGACATCACCACATGGACTTGCTCAGGAACTGAGGATCCTCTGGACCTCCTTTTATGACTGCCACTCCTTTAAGGAAGGGAAGAATCTCCTTGTTTTGAGTTCATTTAGGACCTGGCACCACCCAGCTCCAGGTCCTCCAGCACCACAGTTTCCTCCTTTGTTAAAGGACGCATTTCTCCAGCTTTCCCGTGTGGGATCTCAAGGAGACTTGAGAATATTCGGTCTAAATTTTACTTTTCCTCATGGATCTTTGCAGTAATCCACCCTTGGCAGGAATTATGCTAAGTTATTATTCTTCAGTGCCATGTCAGGGAAAGCCCAGCCCTCCAATGGAAAGATTTGTACCCCCAGTGCTTACTGCAGCTTGTGTCCTCGCTGCTGGCAGTGGGACATCTGAGCTGTACCCCTGACAGGGTTTCGCACACGTGCCAGCACCGACACCAGGCACAGAGTGTTTTGGCAGTGAGCGGTTGATCCTTCAAGAATCAGGCTTTTAAATACAACAAGATTGACTTGAAAACCCCTGATTCATTCATTCTTAAATACCAGCTCTCGGATTCTTATCCTCTGCTTCTAGGTGAGTATCCCCAAGCCTCCCTGGGTGTTTATGAGATCTCGAAATTTAATCCTGAAAGAATGTATTAAAAATTCAGTTCCTCACGCAGTCCTGTGGTTTTAGAGGCTGAGTTCTGATGGGAAAATAAATAAATAAATAAATAAGAACATCAGGCAACACATGAGGAAACAGTGAGAACAGGGAGTGTTTCGTGCAGGTGGGATTGTGACATTGGAGACCCATGCTGATCCCTTTGGAGCAGCGATGTCCCACACAGTCATATTGTCATAAAGAGAGTGGGTTTTGCTGCAGGAGGAGCTGGGGCTGCAGCGCTGGGGTGAGCAGGGACACGGGGATGGCAACGCACTGCCCGCCCCGGCAGAGCAAAGCCAGCCTTGGCAGCCTCCGTGCTCCACAGTCCCTGGTCTTGACTCCAGTGCATTAAAACCCTGCCACGAGGCCAGAAGCACAAGGCGTGGGATCACCGCAACATTTGGGACCTGTTATTGATGGCATTAGTGCGCACGTGGGACCTGCAGTAGTGCCAGCCCTGCGCTTCCCACAAACCCCACGCTTTCCACTGCACCACCTGAAGGACTTTTTGCTTCCCAAGCTTTTGGGTAGCTCCTGAAATTCCCCTTTTCCCCATGTGAAGAGAAGGCAAAAGCCTCCACTTCCTTCAGAGCAAAGACTTTGACTTGTGATCCACAGACCCCGGGTGTCTGTAGATTACTGCCTGGGGTAAGGAAAAAAATAAAGTGTCTCAAGTCTACATACGTGTGGGTGAATTTACAGAAGGCATTGTGCCTTCTGGGGAAAATTCAAATTATAAAGCGTCTCATATGCATTTTCTGGCTGCCAAGAGGTGGGGCAGCCACAGAATCATTGGTATAAATCTTCCAGCAAATCCAACTGTTCCCCATTCATAGGTTTTCAAGCCCACAGCCTCATCCAGCTACTGGGGAGTCTGGGGGTTTGTTGGTTTGTTTACAGCCATCACACCCATCACACTTCGCAGCCCCACTCTCCACTGCTGCTGGGCTGGAGCAGCAGGGATGGAAAGCCTGCAGTTGCGTTTCCCCAGCAAGGAAAGTCCTCTGCAGCCTTCAAAAAGGCCTGAGCTGCCCACAAGAATTCACACCCATGCAGAAAAAAAAATGCCACCTCCTGTCCAGAAAGGTGAAAAGACAGAAAAAACTTATAAACAACTCATTGCAAGTACCAGACCCACGTGTCCCACTGCCACCAGCACTCCCACCCCTGCAAGGTCCCCAGTGTGGAGGGATTTATAACACAGACAGGCAACTGGGGCACAAACACGCGCCAGGACTGAGAATGCCAATATCTGAATGCTTTCAGTTCCTTCCTCCAAATAAATCACCGCATGACTCTAATTATCTCGCTTGCCCTGGGTACACACTGGCTTAATACCGAAAATGAGTGTGGAGGATTTATTACCGCCGATCCTTGATCTTTCATTTTTGATATTAAAACATGTTTAATTCATTGCAACATAGATTAAAATAAGGAAGGCCACGGGCAGCCTCTGATTTTCGCTTGGGGAGAATTTGGTTGCCGAGGCTCCGGCAGTGCTGCCCGCACTGGGGGCTGGCTCCTGTGCCTTTCCGAATGTGAGCCCAAGTCTGGCTGAATCACGTTTGATTTCAACACCACGCTTTCTCTAGCTCTGCATTTGTCGTTGTTTAGGCACCAGGACTAGAGAGATGGTGTTGCAATTGTGTTATTTTGCCCTGAACAGGCAGGTTACAGCAGCGCTTACAACCCTGTTAGATGCAACAGGAGGGAGAGTTTTCTAAGGTTTTAAGTTTTCCTAAATAAACATCCAACTCTGCTGGTCTGAATCAGCTCTTGCTTTCAGAAAATGTCTTTTTTCTGCTACAGGAGCCTTTGCCCTTCAGTGCCCAGTTTGCACTGAATCCTCAGCTGTCATGAAAGCGTTTCTTGCACAGCCTGGGAGCGTGCTGCAGAGTCAAAACCCTTTTTTGCCCATTTTGCTTTGAAAGACAGCAGCTCGATACGGCTTCTGCAGGGCTATGGCACCCTGGCCATTCATACACCAGTACCCACCGTGAGGGCAGACACATCCAAAGCGGGGGATCCCCATAGCAGGTCTGCTATGAGGAGAGGCTGAGGCTTATTCAGCTTAGAGAAGAGAAGGCTCCAGGGTGACCTTATAGCAACCTTCCCATGCCTGAAAGGGGCTACAGGAAAGCTGGAGAAGGGCTTTTTACAAGGGCCTGTAGCGATAGGACAAGGGGCAATGGCCTGAAACTGCAAGAGGGTAGATTTAGATTAGATCTAAGGAAGAAATTATTCACCATGAGAGTGGTGAAGCACTGGCACAGGTTGCCCAAAGAGTTTGTAGTTGCCCCATCCCTGGAAGGGTTCAAGGCCAGGTTGGATGGGGCTTGGAGCAACCTGAGCTAGTGGGAAAGAGGTGTCCCTGCCCGCAGCAGGGGAGTTGGAACGAGATGATCTTCAAGGTCCCTCCCAACCTTAACCATCCTGTGACACATCCAAGCCGGACACCATGGGTAAACCAGGCATACGCCAGCAGCATCTGCTCCTCTGGCGTTACAGGAGCGATCCATGTCAATTCCATCCATTTTCCCTGTCTCCTGATGGTGCCAAGCACATCCCCGGCTGCAGTTCAGGCACACACAAAGTGTGGCTCGTGCAGAGTGAGGCAGCAGCTGCGCTGAACAATTCGTCACCTCCTGGAGCTCAGTGCCCCCCTCTCACGAGTGAGCAGCGCTCTGTGCCACTACAACCCAGGGCCGAGGAGGGAGATGTCACCTCAGGCTGTGTGTGTTGCCCCTGGCTCTGGCTGGGGAAAAAGGAGGGTCTGCACCCCCCTGCTTCACCAACGCATCTCCAGTGCTGTGGCATTGGGCCACCCCTGCTGGGGGGGGGCCTCAAACACCCTCTAAACCAGCCATGAAACGCAGAGGGTGGAATGCATTCCTCCAGTCACGTGTGTCTGCATTTTGGGGTGCACGAGGAGGGGGTCCTCCTGGAGGAAACCCTCTGTGTTAACCAGCTGGAAGGAGAAAGCACAGGCCGGCCAGCAGCAGCCCAGCCGATGGCTTGCCTCTCACTTCCTCCCGCCTCAGCTCTAACAGAAATTTTGCTTTCTGGTGCACGACAGCACTTTGTCTTCCTGCGCCCCTCCCGTGGCTCTGCAAATCCCACTCTGCTCCGAGGGATGCTGGCGCACACCTGATGAGAGCAGAGCTGGTCCAGCCATGGGGCCAGGAAGGGCAAGAAAGGTGAAGAGAAAGCATGGGAGGGAAATGAAGAGAAGCCACTCGGCTCAC
>NW_009715422.1:0-9261 GCF_000703405.1 Apaloderma vittatum | reverse complement strand
GTGCTCAGCCCTGATTTGTGACAGTGCTGGCGGGACAGGGCCACAAGATGTGCCTCAGAGGTGTGTGTTGGGGGGGTCATGCTGAGCCCCAAACCTGCCCCAAGGAAAACCTGCTGCCTGGACACTGTGCTGGGACAGGGATGGGGAGGTGGCAGCACTTGGCATTGCCATAGCAACCCGCAGAGGATGGATGGCTCCACCTTGCGCATCCTGCATCTCAGGGATGAGCCTCGAGGAATCGATAGCCCCGGTGGGGATGCTGGACGGGCTGAGACAGGGCTGGGCTGGGGAACCCTTTCTGTGGGACTGGGGACAGGGCTATCTCTGCCCTCTGAACACCCATTTGCAAATCCACTCAGGAGCAATTTTACTGCACGTAGTAAAAAAGGCTGAGCCGGAGGTGCTGTTCCTGCAGGCACAGTGGCCCAGCGCCGAGGGGAGCAATGGTGTTTCTCTGCACCCCTATTTCTTCCCTGACTCTGTTGGGAAGTTTCTCTCCTGAAGAGGCTCTCGGTGGTTAGTGCACGGTAATGGAGAGACTGCGTCACACTGAGCTGGCGTGCCCTGCGCTGATGGAGCTGCCTGATTAGGAGGTTGCTCTCACATTTCTAACGCTGTAGAGGCTTGGGCCAAGAAGCTCCTTGGAGGAAATCAGCAGCCTCAAAGATGCTCTTGCGAAACACAGCATTTCTGCCCCAGCAGGATGTGCTCCTGTAACTCCTCGCTGTGGCGTGACACACGGTTGTGCCTGCCCCTCAGTGCCTGCCCGTGATTCAGTGCCTCGTCACAGCTCCCCATCTCATCAGCGTGGCCCCGCATGGGACCAGAACGTGAGTGGGAGAGCCGGGCTGCCTGGCTATACCCTTGGCTTCTCTGAAGCCGCAAATTGGTTCTCACTTTTTGGAAACGGAGGCTTGGATGAGCTGCGTTTTGGGAGAAAGCCCTGGGGCTGGGTACAGCCTGTTGGGTTTCCCACCCTTCTGGCATCTCCCTGCAGGTGAGGTCCTGCCTGGTGAGTCCTGCCCAGCCCCGGGGAGCTGCTCTGCCCTAGGACACGGTGCCCATCCCAGCTGCCTGGCAGGGACACGCTGCAGTTGCCTGAGGCTCCCCCAAAGCAAAGGCCAGCGGTGACCCTGTGTGTGATGAGTTTGCATGTGCTCAGCCTGGGGCAGCGGTTGTCCTTCAGTCCCAAACGAACCACGGGACTATTTAAAACACAGATGAGCACGCCAGCACTCACCAGCATCAGCTGGAGCCTATGGCCATTATGCCAAGCTTGCTGTCCCTTGCCCAGGGCCAGAAATTTGCCTGCAGGTGCCAGCCGGACCCCTGGCCATCCCTGCCTTCCTCTTCCCTGGCTTGGCCCTGGTCACCACTTACAGCGTTCCCCCGGTGCCCACATTTATTCGGTGTTGATTTGTGCTGCGGCAGAAAAGCCATTAAGACTCTCTCGTTAGTACAACGGGGAAGAGGTCTGCTGTGTGCCCACGGCCGCTTTAGAAAGCCGGGATGAGGGCAGTAAATAAGGTTTCACTCTATTACGATGATTGGAAAATCTTGAACAAGAGCAGTGGGCTGGCAGAGCTACAGAGAAGGTGTCCTCCAAGGGGCAATTGCTGAGCAGCAATCTGCCAGCAAGGCGCTTTACTCTCCATTTATCTTTCTGCTGAGCCGGAGATGGTTTCAAGCTCCTTTTGCTGCCTGAGGTGTCTGAGGCGACCACAGTTGCCTCTGGGGTCCTCCTGTGGGACAGGGTAGGGTGGAGGTCTCCTCAAGCAGCAGAGGTCAGGTATTTGGCTGGGTTATGGGTGGCAAATCTGCTTCCCAGGGATCACGATGCAAACGTAAAACAGAGGAAGGCTCTGTCCTTCCTTGGGTGGCATGAAGCTGCCTCCAGCTGGGATGCAAAGGGTGGTGGAGCCCTTTGCTCCTGCTATCTCCTTTTCTCACCTTGGTACCTCTGTGTGCCAGCTTCATCCCCAGAGAAAGAGCAGCTCAGTTCTCCTCTCCTTGCTGGGTGTTGGGAGACTTAATTCATTAGCCTTAACGAAGCGTGTCTGGCTGTGCTGCAGGGGCACGGCCGCGCAGCTCGACTGAAGGTGCCTCCAGCCCCAGGGAGCTGCTTGGCGGAGGGGACATGTGCTGTCAGGGGGCTATAGCCCTTGTTTTCCCCTGCTGCTGAGTCAGAGCTGGGCTGTAAAGGCATTTTTTAGGGTTTGTGGGGTCCCCAGCCTCCATAAACCTGAGCAGCTCCAGAGCCCCTGCAGCGAGGACTGACCTTGGTGGGGTGCTGCCCCAGCCCCAGCGACACAGGCTGTCTCCCATTGCATCAGGAAAGGAGCGATGCACACCCAAGCCCTTGCAGTGCTTAATCCATCACTCTGAAGGGCAGCGGCAGGTGCCTAAAATTAGACTCCCACCTCCTAATTTAGGTACTTCAATAAATAGACCGGTTTGCCTCTTCCTTTCTCCTCCCTGGCACCGCTCAGCACCCAGAGGCTTCCAGTGGGGTGCTCTGTTCTTGGACATGTCGGCGCAACCCAGCAGCACCAGATGGAGGAAGCCCAAACTCTCCTGTATCCTTGAAGTCAGAGGCTGGAAAAGGAGGAGCTGCAGCAGTTCTCCCCCATCCCTGGATGGGAGAACCTCCCTGGTGCTGCAGGAGCCTCATGGCTGCTCCAGCAGCTATTAATTAGCTTTATAAATAAGCAGCCTGGTAACCAGCCTCAGCATCCCCAGGGTAGTCTGGGGGATGCAGCTCAGTGGGGTTTCTGATACTCCTGTAGTATCTCCCTGCTGCCTGAGGCCTCCCCACCATCAGAGAGGATCTAAAGCAGTTTGACCCTTCTCAATCTCGCGCCCCGTAACCGATGGGGTAGGAGCATTTTGGACACAGCCAGCAGCGTGGAGAGGTGGTGGGGGCTGTAGCCCTGCAGTAAACGGAGCTGAAGGGACAAATCGATGCCACCCTGCTCCCCACCCAGGGGTGCTCAGCTGCTCCCTCCTTCAACCACGAGCGACCACCCCGCGCGAGGCTGCAGCTGGAGCGTTCTGCCCGCACGCATTTTGTAAGGCACGTGTCCCATTAAGAAAAAGATCAGAGTTCCCGTGAGCTAAAAATAGCACCAGGCAGCGGGGTTTGGTCAGGAGATGGTAAGGGAACGTGGGGGTGCGGAGCAGAGGGTGTAATTTCACTACTGGCTCCTTCCAGCAAAAGGAAGCGCGGAAGAAGGGTAATGAATCAAGCTTGTCGCCGCGGAGGCAAATTGCTGCTGAATGAGCAGCGTGCCCGCCATGGTAATTCAGCTCCTCGGGGGGCTGCGGAGGGGAGCACAGCTGGGTCCTGGGGGTACCCTGGGGCTGTGCCGGGGTGCAGCGGGGCAGGGGTAGAGCTGCTGGAGGCTGCACCCGGGCAGGATTCGTGCTGGCAGGCAGCAGCATCTGGGTGAGACAGGGTGTAAACTGCGGGGCCCTGTAATCTCATAGTGATGCTTTCGTTCTGTGGCAACCTCTGGTGCTGAATGAAAGAGTGAGTGCAAACACGGGCTCTAATTACCACAGCTCCTCCAGAGCCAGCTCTGCCTGCTCTCCCCAAGCTGTCAGATGCTCTCTAGCAAATGCCTCCGTCTCCGTGGCCAAATCAAAGCTATTTATTCTCCCCTCAAGATCCAACCGTTTCTGGTTTACCACTAGTTGAACAGCAGGGAGGAAGAGCAGGAGAAGGGGAGAAACCTCTGCAGCTCCTTGTGGCAGGATCAATAGCACCGTGAGGTCTGAGCCCCATGTGACACGGAGGGGACAGAGACCGCTGACCTTTCCTGCCAAGTGAGCACCTGGCCCACAGGGAGCCTTACTGGAGGAATGCTCATAATTCCCTGTCATGGGCAAAGGGAATTTTTTCTTCAGGAGAATTTAATGGCTTGTCCTCTGGGTCCTGCATCCCAGTGTGAGTGAGAGCATCTGGTAGGTCCCTGATAACCTCAGCAGGCTCCTACCACAGCCTGGAAGGAAAACAGCACAGGAAAAAATCGCCGCCGTCGTTACAGGTGCAATTAGCAAAGGCATTTAGCTTCCCAGCGCCGCTCCCCGTTGCCGCTGGCTTTTGGAAGGGGCCAGGCGAGATGAGTGACAGCCCCAGCAGCTTTGTGCAGATGGTCCAGTCTGGTCAGGTGAGGAGCTGGAGAGCTGCCGTCTCCCGCACGCCGGCATTTCTCCATTCTTTAATGGCAGCTGCAGGTGGGAGCAGATGGCCCGTATCCATCACCCCTCCTGAGTGTCGCCCATGGTCACACCACAGAGGTGCCATTCCCTGGGTGCTGCCTCCCTGCAGGGGTTGGGCTTGGAACCCCGGCTGAGCAGCTTGCTCTGCCCTGGGGCTTTAGGTCCCGAATGCTCCTGGCTCTGGTGGTTCATGCTCTCTCAGCCTGGTTTTCCCGACTTGGCTGTGCTGCCTGTGCGTGCTTGGCCCCCTGACCTGCCCTCAGCTTTGGGGTGAAACCAGAGATCAGGTTAAATCTGAGATCCTAAAGATGATATCTGATAGGTTTCTTGAAAATTGGCATCTGAGTGGAAGAAAGCGAGCCCTTTTGCTGCTCTCCACGATGGGAAAAAGATCTGTGTAAGATTAACGATGTCTTAATAGCACCAGGTGGAAGACTTTGAGTGTCGCCTTCCAAATATGTTTCACTTCAGGCCAGCATCTTCAAGGGAGGCTGATTTCAGGTCTGAGACACAAATCCACAGGAGAATGGGCTTCCCTGGGACCTGTCAAACCCTGTCTTTCTCCTCTGTTCGTCTGGCCCAGATGTGAGTAACTGCAACATCCCTGGCACAGACCATCCTTGTCCTGGGAGGAGCACGTAAATCCAGGGCTGTCCCGGGCTATCTGGACCAGGAAGGTTCCTTATTAGCAACATCTGTAGCAACAGCATCGAGATTAACAACTATAGTCCAGAACCAGCAAAAAACCTCCACTTGCTGTCATTGCCAGAAGTGATTTTCTGTTGCCTTGTACCCCAAAGCTGCGCCGCAGCCTCATGGTACGTGTGTGGCCGTGCCTGGGCTGCTGTAGGTTCTTCCCCACAAAAAACAACGTGAGGCCAGGTACAGCTCCTGGAGAAGGAGTCAGCCCTCAGATGGGCTGCAGTCCTGCCAAACAGGAAAATAACTTTTTGCAGACAAAATCACCCCTCTGCTGCTGAAAACATTGGGCTTTGCCTCCAGTGAGCTCTTTCGGGCATGCAAACTTGCACTCATCATCATCATCATCATCATCATCATCATCATCATTATCATAGAATGGCCTAGGCTGGAAGGGACCTTAGAGATCATTTAATCCAACCTCCCTGTCATGGGCAGGGACGCCTCTCAACTAGATCAGGCAACACATGAGGATCGAACGGGGATCGAACCCACAACCTTGGTGTTGTCAGCACCAAGCTCTAACTGACTGAGCTAACTCATTTAGCTAAATTGCTGTGTGAAGAGTGCTCTCTTTTTTTTTTTCTTTCTTTTTTCTTTTTTTTTTCCAGTTTGAAGGGTTGTTTTGCTGTAATTGGAAGGCATTTCTAATTGCAGGTTTAATTGAGGCCTTTGGGGACTGAAGAGGAAGAGGCTGGGCTGAGGAGCGTGTTGTGGAAGATGGGCTTTGGAAGAAGCCAAGTTTCTCTCGTTTTGGGAGAAACAAATCCGGGAGAGGCAGGAAAATGATGACCTGGAGGCTGGTGATCCTTACACCTCTGCGGGACTTTCTTCCCCACACCTGGACCTCACTCCTGTGAGTGGGGCAGATGCTGCCACCAAACATCCCCGTGACTCTTCAGGAGTCACTACGTCACCTTGGGGACTCCTGGTCACCAGCTTGAGCAGGGTGCCCGTGTCCTTCAGCCTGGCTCTGCGTGTGCCCTGGGTTTCCTGCCTGTGAAAGCTGTGGAACGAGTGGTTTGAAAGCTTCATACCCTTGCTGCCTGGGCAGAGGGAATGAGAAGGGAGAAGCCTTTTCACAGCCACAGCTTTGAAATTGCCAATTCTGGGCTACTTGGGGCTTGCTGCTCTGCTCAGCATCCCATGCAAAGGAGTATCTCCGCAGTCCCCTGAAATAATTGCAGGTGTTAGTGCATCCTGCCGGCTGGTGACAAAAGCTTTGGAAAGGGCCGTGGTCTCGCCCTGCTCCTATCTCTGCTCTCCTCTCAGCTGGTGAGCCTGTTGCTTACATAAACCGCTTTTTCCCAAGCGCTGATAGAACTGTTTTACCTCCCACCCCACTGGGCTCCTCAAGCTCATTTTATTTTTTTCTCACCTTAATGGGATGTTTACCCCACATGGTGACAAAAGCTTTGGAAAGGGCCGTTGTCTCGCCCTGCTCCTATCTCTGCTCTCCTCTCAGCTGGTGAGCCTGTTGCTCTACATAAACCGCTTTCTCTCAAGTGCTGATAGAACTGTTTTACCTCCCACCCCAGTGGGCTCCTCAAGCTCGTTTTATTTTTTTCTCACCTTAATGGGATGTTTACCCCACAACAGGCTTCCCTCAACACTCAGCAGGAGAAACTCTGAACCATCACCCCAACAACACTCGGATTTCCCCGCTGAGCCTGGAGCGGACAAGAGCTGCCGTAGCTCCAGGTGCTGCTGGCGTCGAGGGCTGGTCCCCAAATCCCCTCGAGAAGGTTTGTGCCCAGCTGAGCTGCCCAGGGAAGAAGCTCCCTGCTCGGTTTGGAGCCTGAGGACTCTTCAGGCTTGAGCAGGTAGAGCTGAAGCTGGGATACGTGCCAGAGTCCTGCCGTGTCATGACAGCGCCGCTATAACTAGGCGACAAGGATCAGGCTTGTGAACTGTCAGGGTTGTTTAATGACAACTGCCAAGCAGCCATCAGGTAGTCGTGATTTCTCCTACTCGCGCTGGCTTGGAGCGAGGGACAGAGTAGGAGGGGGCTGCTCTGCTTTGCTTGTAGAAAAGAGAAAACCCAGGTACGCGCAGATCCCTTTTTCATCTGCCCCCCTCACACGAGTTTGACGCGTTGCTGTGCTCCCCACTGTCCGTCCTCGCTTGATCCCCACTGTGTGCTGCTCCCTGGTTGTACCAGGGCAGGTGTTCTTGTAAGGGCAATCGGGACCACCAGCATCACATTTTGGTCAGTGGCTCCACGATACCTCTGTCACACGCCAGTGTCATCTTCCTTCAGCCAAGCCTTCACCGCTGGGGTCGCCGTGCCTGGCAGCACCAGTTTCCTTGGAGAACAAGAGCCCTCTTGAAGTTCTCTTCTTGCTTTCCGTGAGCTCTGTAGTGCTTTTTTGTTTCATCTTGGTCTCATCCTCCAATCTGTTGCTCTTCCTGACCATCAAAAACCCCAGCAGGGTCTTGCCTGAGGTTCCCCCAGCGTGAAACCCCGCAGAGGAGGGTCTCTGAATTAACCGTACCTGGCGATGAGCGCTAAAACATTTGAAGAGGGCAGAGAACACCCGTGGAGAAACTCTTCAGGCACCCAAGGAAGAGAAATAACTTTGTGTTTCCCTCCCGGGAAGTCACACGTGTTACAGTTTCCCAGCGCTTCCCAAGTCTCACCTAACACCAACTGCAGAGCAGCCTTCTGGGAAAGAAGTTTTGCAAAAGAAAAAAAAAAGTAAGGAAACTTGGCTGAAGAAGCAGCTGAAAGAGTAAAATTCTCACAGATGATCCTGCTGCTCTGAGGCACTTAGCTGCTGCCTTTAAGGAGGCTCTATACCAGCATCCACGCTGAAAGAAGGACAAAGTGACAGGTGTATATAAGCAGGTGGGTGCAAATAAATCCTAATACTCTGAAGATTATGTATTTTGAGGGATGTCTTCATGCACAGACAGGCAGAGAGAGGCATTTTTTCTTTTTAACGGAAGAGATGCTGATATTAAATTCTGGGAAACCGTTTGAGCTTTGTTATATCCTCTCAATCTTCATTCTGAAAATATTATTTTCAAAGTTCCTTTTATAACTGTCTCTGTAAAGGGCCAAAAAATGCCAACAGGTTTAAAATAGCCTTGTAAAGGAGACGATGGATGTCAACAGACAGCCTTCAGAAGGCACATGTTGTGTCCAAGCAAGGAAAACAGTAGAGGGCATAAATTTGAGTGAGAAGTTTTAAGGTGGGACATGCTGAAAGCTGCAAAAATCTCGGAGATAAGGGCACTGCATAAAACCAAAATTAATTTCTTCAGATTGGTATCTGCCATGGAGGATGTTGGAAAATTCACATACTGTGCCCTTTCCTACAGCAGATAGATCTGAAGAACTCTCTCAAACTGAAATGTCAAAGGGGTTTTTTTTGGAAAATACTGGCGAAATAGAGAAGCAAGGGATTGCTGAGATCGGCCAGGATTTCCTGAAGGACTCTGGAAGAAGAGCATCATGGGGCTACTGAGCTACTGGTGGGGCCGGGTACCCTGCTGCTGAGAGGAGCACTGGTACCGTACCAGTGGGAGGCAGCAAATGTGACTGCAATTTGTGTAATAGCTCAGAGCCAGGAAGCTACAGACAGCCCCAACTTCTGTCCAGAGCAATTGGTTGAAGCTCTGATAAAGAATAGAACGGAGAAAAAAGTGATATCATGGGCATCAGTCAGATTTCCGAGAGAGGAATTCATGGCTTTCACATCTATTAAAATCCCTTCCCGAGGATGTCAGCCAGCTAATAATGTGCTTGAATTCCCCAAATCCGTGGTAACCTCCCTCCCAGCCCTCGTTTCCCAATCTTTTCCTAAGAAATGCACACAAACTTCCGCTTACTCATTGATAATGTAGTTTCATTAAGAGCTTTTGTTGATCTTTTGTTTGTTTTTTTTGTTGCGTTGTGGTTTTTTTCCCAGATTGGGAGGGATGTTACCATGGAGTTACCTATGGATGGGCGAGCAGACAGTCCCATGCGTTTGGAAAAGAGGGTGGAGAGTAAGGTGTCTGCACATCAGGCATGATGCCTAAAGGTAAATAATAATGATAATAAAAAGCAAAACTGATGGAGCACTGCAGAGGAGTCTCATGATGTTGAGTGAATGGATGACAAAACGGCAAGTGGCGTTCAAGGAGAAGCGCCGCAGGCAGAGGGACTTGCCCACAGCATCACCCCGAAACGGGCCGGTGCTTGCAGAAGGAGCCTCCACCGGGACCGAGGGGTGCCCAGGCAGGCGGGCTCAGCCCCCGCGGCTGCTGGGCAGGAGAAAAAAGGAGCCGAGCGGAGGTTTTGCGGTGACTCCGCCGCTCTGCCCGCGGGGCCTGCCCGGGCTGTCTCCAGCGATG